>NC_083807.1:15156914-15326914 GCF_015708825.2 Lethenteron reissneri | reverse complement strand
GTGTATAGAGGGGTGTGTGTAGGTGTGTGTAAGTGTCTAGAGGTGTGTGTGTAGGTGTGTGTAAGTGTATAGAGGTGTGTGTGTAGGTGTGTGTAAGTGTCTAGAGGTGTGTGTGTAGGTGTGTGTGAGTGTATAAAGGTGTGTGTGTAGGTGTGTAGAGGTGTGTGTATGTGTGTGTAAGTGTATAGAGGTGTGTGTAGGTGTGTGTGTAGGTGTGTAGAGGTGTGTGTGTATGTGTGTGTAAGTGTATAGAGGTGTGTGTAGGTGTGTGTAAGTGTATAGAGGTGTGTGTGTAGGTGTGTGTAAGTGTATAGAGGTGTGTGTAGGTGTGTGAGTGTATAGAGGTGTGTGGTGTGTGTAGGTGTGTAGTGTATAGAGGTGTGTAGGTGTGTGTGAGTGTATAGAGGTGTGTGTGTAGGTGTGAGTGTATAGAGGTGTGTGTGTAGGTGTGTGTAAGTGTATAGAAGTGTGTGTGTAGGTGTGAGTGTATAGAGGTGTGTGTAGGTGTGTGTGAGTGTGTGTGAGTGTATAGAGGTGTGTAGGTGTGTGTGAGTGTATAGAAGTGTGTGTGTAGGTGTGTGTGTAAGTGTATAGAGGTGTGTGTGTAGGTGTGTGAGTGTATAGAGGTGTGTGTATTTGTGAGTGTATAGAGGTGTGTGTAGGTGTGTGTAAGTGTAAAGAGGTGTGTGTGTGAATGTATAGAGGTGTGTGTGTGTAGGTGTGTGTGAGTGTATAGAGGTGTGTGTAAGTGTCTAGAGGTGTGTGTAGGTGTGTGTAAGTGTATAGAGGTGTGTGTGTATGTGTGAGTGTATAGAGGTGTGTGTAGGTGTGTGTAGGTGTGTGTGAGTGTGTGTGAGTGTATAGAGGTGTGTAGGTGTGTGTGAATGTATAGAGGTGTGTGTAAGTGTCTAGAGGTGTGTGTAGGTGTGTGTAAGTGTATAGAGGTGTGTGTGTAGGTGTGAGTCTATACAGGTGTGTGTAGGTGTGTGTAAGTGTATAGAGGTGTGTGTAGGTGTGTGTAAGTGTAAAGAGGTGTGTGTGTGAGTTTATAGAGGTGTGTGTGTGTGAGTGTATAGAGGTGTGTGAAAGTGTCTAGAGGGGTGTGTAGGTGTGTGTAAGTGTCTAGAGGTGTGTGTGTAGGTGTGTGTAAGTGTCTAGAGGTGTGTGTAGGTGTGTGTAAGTGTATAGAGGTGTGTGTGTATGTGTGTGTAAGTGTATAGAGGTGTGTGTGTATGTGTGTGTAAGTGTATAGAGGTGTGTGTAGGTGTGTGTAAGTGTACGGAGGTGTTCGGGTGAGTAACCCTGGCAGCGTAACGCTGCTGGCGTCTCGTGCTGCCGCCTGTACCGCGCCTTGTCCACCAGAGGGCATCGCCTACACACGGGTTGTGTGGCGTCAGGGTGAGAAGTGGAGGGTGGGGGAGGGGTCCGGGGGGGGGGGGGCTGCTGCTGCAGCGCTCAGCTGAAGCAGCAGCCGCTGAAAGTCACCGTAAACGTGAACACAATCAGTTAAGATCCGAAATGGTTTATTACGTCCTTCCAATGATTGCTAAGCCCAAATCCATCTTCTCGGTTGAAATTGTCGTTGATGAGGCGATCCACATATACAAACACAGAGACAGTATATAATTTAATGTTGGGTTTGTCTATGGCAGTATATAGTACGGTGTAGACTCGTGTGATGAAAGAGAATAAAGTTTAGATGGAAGCATATTATATAATTTTTACGACGTAGAATTGTAATGTATTACTTACTGTTAGTAACTCAGCTTATTGTAGAGTATAGTAAGTATACTGATGATACTATGTGGTTTATACTTTAGTTGTTTACGTGTTGGTTTTAGTTGTTGCAGCTACATACTGTTAACACTCCTTCCCTTTATTAATGCTACCCCTATCCCCTCCCTTTGATGCTGAATTAGTACTATTCACATACCTGCATTTCCCATATCCTCTCCCTTTGATACTGCTAATCCTGCATAATGCACAGGTATATGTAGTACTAATCACATTCCTGCATTTCCCATGGAAATGTTAAATTCCTCTTGATATGCAAATTCCTTTGTCAAGGCGCCCAGCTTATATATATGCTCCAAGCTCGTGTGGTGTTTCATTCAGACGCTGTCGCCTCGACAGACCTGGTTTTCACCTGAGGACGGCTGCTTGCATTGTGGCCGAAACGTCGTGAGAATTATTTTATTATGTTTATTTTATTTTATTACTTCCCTTCTACGTGACTTTACCGAAAGAACCAAGAAGATGAATCACTGCAGTCACGAAAGCTTTAAATCGAGATGTAGAGGTGTTACGTACCGGGGTGTAGCAAGCCATTACGTTGCGGTGTCTACATCACGGTCCGTGCGTGGGGTGTCTACATCAACGTCCGCATACAGCCCCGCCCCTCGGGGGGCAGTTGGCTATATAAGGCGGTGCGCGAGAGAGCTCGAGGCAATCGTTGGAGCAGAAGAGCCAGTGGCGACTGAAGACCAGCTAGCTAGCCCTGGGACTACCCTGACTCGCTGCTCTTATAAGAGCCGAGCAGGGCAAGCCAGGGGCGACCTCAGAGCAGCGAGGTCTGTGTCCTTGTGAGGGCCAGGCTCGTGTGGCTGAGGGTCGGACCTGAGCCGAAGCTGGGCCAGGTCAGTGAGCCTCTACAGTAAAATGAAAAACAATTAAATATTCGTTTATTGTGTGGATGAGTGGGTGCGTGCATGTGTGGATGAGTGGGTGCGTGCGTGAGTGGGTGCGTGGGTGGATGAGTGAGTGGATGGGTTGATGCGTCATAGGTGAGTCGCTGAGTGAGTGAGTGGCTGGGTGCATGAGTGTGGGTTAGTGATTGAGTGGGTGGCTTAGTGAGTGGGTCAGTGTATGAATGGCTCAGTAGTTGAGTGGGTGCGTGTGAGTGGCTCGGTGGTTGAGTTCGTGGGTGGTTGAATGTTTTGGTGGTTGAATTATTGGGTGGTTGAGTGATGGGTGGGTGGGTGAATAATTACGTGGTTAGTGGGTGAGTTGCTGAGGGAGTGGCCGGCCGGGTGGTTGGGCGAGAGGGTGGGTTAGAAATTGAGTGGGTAGCATGGTGAGTGGATGTGGATGTGACTGGGTGAGTAGGTGAGTGGCTGGGTGAGTATGTGAGTGGATGGATGAGTGAGGGGGTGAGTGGGTTTGTGGATGAGTGAGTGTGTGGGTAGGAATGAAACACCACCACGCTTGGAACGTATATTTAAGCTGGGTTGGAAGGGGGGAAGGCCGCCTTGACAAAATAATTTGCATATCAAGAGGAATTTAGCATATTTATGGGAAATGCAGGTATGTGATTACTACTACTTGTGAAATGCGTAGGAGGTGGGCGGGGGGTTTAAAGTCATATTATGCCCGTTGATTATGCAGGATTAGCAGCATCAAAGGGAGGGGATAGGGGTGACATTAATAAAGGAATGTTAATAGTATGTAGCTGCAGTAACTAAACCACCACGTAAACAACTAAAGTATAAACTACGTAGACATCTCTAACGGCCAAACTGCCAGTGGCGCGAGACGCGGGGGCGGTACAAGGTAACCACGCCCCCCCGTGATGTCACAGCCATGAGCTCCTCCCCCCATGCCCCTCCCCCTCACCCCCCATGCCCCACCCCCCTCCCCCCATGCCCCGCCCTGCCTCCCCTCGCGACCACCTTCCATGTCCCCTCCCCCCCTCGCGAATCCCCATGCCCCTCCCCCTCACCCCCCATGCCCCACCCCCCTCACCCCCTATGCCCCACCCCCTTCCCCCATGCCCCTCCCCCTCACCCCCCATGCCCCCCCTCACCCCCCATGCCCCACCCCCCTTCTCCCATGCCCCTCACCCCCCATGCCCCCCCCTCACCCCCCATGCCCCCCCTCACCCCCCATGCCCCACCCCCCCTCCCCCCATGCCCCTCCCCCTCACCCCTCATGCCCCACCCCCCTCCCCCCCCATTGCCCCTCCCCCCCATGCCCCATGCCCCACCCCCCTCCCCTTTATGCCCCTCCCCCTCAACCCCCCCATGCCCCTCACCCCCCATGCCCCCCCCCTCACCCCCCATTGCCCCACCCCCCTTCCTCCATGCCCCTCACCCCCCATGCCCCACCCCCCTCCCCCCCCATGCCCCTCCCCCTCACCCCCCATGCCCCTCACCCCCCATGCCCCCCCCTCACCCCCCAATGCCCCACCCCCCTCCCCTTCATGCCCCTCCCCCTCAACCCCCATGCCCCTCACCCCCCATTGCCCCACCCCCCTCCCCCCATGCCCCTCACCCCCCATGCCCCACCCCCCTCCCCCCCATGCCCTCCCCCTCAACCCCCCATGCCCCTCACCCCCCATGCCCCCCCCTCACCCCCCATGCCCCACCCCCCTCCCCCCATGCCCCTCCCCCTCAACCCCCCATGCCCCTCCCCCTCAACCCCCATGGCCCCTCACCCCCCATGCCCCACCCCCCTTCCCCATGCCCCTCACCCCCCATGCCCCACCCCCCTCCCCCCATGCCCCTCCCCCTCAACCCCCCATGCCCCTCACCCCCCCATGCCCCACCCCCTCACCCCCCATGCCCTCACCCCCCATGCCCCCCCTCACCCCCCATGCCCCACCCCCTTCCCCCATGCCCCTCACCCCCCATGCCCCCACCCCCTCACCCCCCATGCCCCTCACCCCCCCATGCCCCACCCCTCACCCCCCATGCCCCTCACCCCCCAGTGCCCCCCCCTCACCCCCCATGCCCCACCCCCCTCCCCCCGCTGCCACTTCCGCTGGGTTCGAGTGGAGGCGGCGCGCGCTGTGCATTGTGGGTGGCGAGCAGCTGGTTTGGATTCCCGCTCACGGCCACCGTCAGTGGCGAGCGAGCGCTTCTGAAGCGGCGGCTCGCTGGGCCTCCTCTGCGTCGACTCAGCCTGAAGGTGAGAACCTCGCGCGGTGTGTCCACATCAGCAGTGGCGGCGGCGGTGGGAGGAGACAGAGGAGGCGCCTGGCCCACAGCCGTCACGTTCTGCGGAGTTCACGGCGCAGCTTCAAGCAGAGCTCGGCCCTGCTGCTGCTGCTGCTGCTGTTGTGGTTACATTATAGTTGTGGTTACATTATAGTTGTGGTTACATTATAGTTGTGGTTACAGTTGTTGGTCGTGGTTATTGTTGTGATTATAATTGTGTGGTTGTTACTGTGGTGGCTGTGCAGGTGGTGGCACACGAGTTAACCCATAGCACCAGGGTCTAGCCCTCCTCTTGTACCGAGCCAGGCAGAGCAGTCGGCCCATGGCACCTGAGTCTGGCCCGTGACCTTCTCCTGCACTTAGCCTGGCACAGCCGTCAAACCATGGCACCTGGGTTATTGTGGTGACGTCATCGCCACGTAGTGGTGAATGGCTACTGTTGATGTGTGTGGGATTGTTTGTGAGTATGATGGTGAATGCGTGAGTATGATGGTGAGTATCATGGTGAGTGTGATGGTGAGTATCATGGTGAGTGTGATGGTGAGTGTGTGGTGAGTGTATCATGGTTGGTGAGTAATACTGAGTGTGAGTTTGACTAAATATCTTCCCTCTCGCTGTCTCTGCTTTCCCCCCTAACTACCTCGCCTGGTATACAGGAGTTTGTAGGTTCGATCCCGACCCTGATGCCTGCTGTATATTTGGAGTTTGCGTGTCTCTGTCTCTCCCCGTGGTCGCGTGGATTTTTCTCCAGGTCCTCTGGTTTTTCTCTCCACATTAAGATACATTCGTTTAAAGTTTTGACTTAAAACTTTCGTGACTGCAGGAATTAATATTCTTGGTTCTTTCGGTAAAGTCACGTAAATAGAAAACAAAAACAAATCTATTTTTTTAAGTTAAAAAAATAAGATAAATTGAAAATAATAAAAAGCAATTTATTCGATTTATTTGCATTACTCATTTTTTGGGGGGTTTTCTATTTACGTGACTTTACCGAAAGAACCAAGAATATGAATATTCGTTTAAAGTATTTGGCTGCTATAATTTACACGTGATGACGAGCCACTTCGTTGAGCTATTATTGGTGCCAAGTCGCTTCTGAATAAGTAATATTTAAAAGTACTTTTTTTTTAAAAACACGCTTTAATTAAATTAAATGTACCACGACTCCAGGAAGTGGCCCCGAGGCTTGCCATAACGTAAGGGGCCCTGGTGATTTACAGCCAACGTCAGTTGAGCGTGGACAATTAGACCCAAGCTGAAACATCATAAAAATGAATGTTTAAAAATACTTTTTTTTATAGAATGTAGTTTTGTCATCAGTACGACATAAGTATACCAAGTTTGCAGTCGATACCACATTGGGAAGTGGGTTAAAATTGAGTTGCAAGATTTGAGGATACGACAACAACAGACAGTGAGTTAAATAAAAGTGCGTAATAAAAGAGATGTTTATCTCAGTGGACCTTACCTGGTGAAATGAAAATCGTTGAGATTTTAGTCTAGTTTTATCTCTCCTTCCCGAGCACAACAACAAGCAGGAGTAGTGGGAGGAGCATTCTCCACTAACGGCGCTTGTGCCAGGATATGTACACCACAGATATCCATCACATAGAGACCCAGAGAGTCATCACACATAGACCTATACACTCACTACGCACAGACCCTCAGACTCGCACAGAGGTCTATAGACTCACCACACAAACACATGGACTCACCACAGAGCCCCATAGACTCACCACAGCCCCATAGACTCACCCCACAGAGACCCATAGACTCACCCCACAGAGACCCATAGAGTTATACAAAAACGCATAGACTCATCACACAGAGAACCACCGATTCAAACAGACTCGCACAGAGCCCTATAGACTCACAAAGCAGAGACACATAAACTCACCACACAGACACATAGACTCACCTCACAGAGACCCACGGACTTTCACAGAGACCCATAGACTCACCACACAGAGATCCATAGACTCACAGAGAGACCCAAGGGCTCGCACGTGAATGTGTGGTGATTTAGTTGAAGGTGGAGGGGGGTTACCAGCCCCTCGCACCCATCCAGAACTCCCTGTGGCCACTGGTGGCTGCGGGCGACGTGAGGTTCACAGCTGGTCAGGGTTGGCGCCCCCCCCCCCCCCCCCAAAATGGCATCTCTCACAACCACCGCTGCATTATCAACCGTCACCATTCGCCAATAAGTGACAGTGACGTCACCACAGCGCCTGTGCCAGGCCAGGTGCACTTTGAAGCCACGTGAAGTGTCGAAGGCTCGCTGACCGGAGGTCCTGGAACAGACCCAGGTGCCATGGGTTGGCTGACTGAGATGACTGGCAGCACCACCTGTACCCTGTACTGTGCCAAATTGCTGCATATTTATCATCCGGTGTTCCGCTCGTTGTTGTGAGTGTCACTCCTCCGTTGTTGTTGGAGGGCGAGTGTCGCCAACTGCCAAGTAGAAGCATCCTTCACGAGCCTCCCCGCAGAGGCCGATCTCGATACCACTGGTACCAGTCGTCGGCAAAGCCCACTCAGCTCCACATCCTCCCGTACCGCATCAGTCCACCTCCACTCCAGCCCATGCCATGCCTGCCAAGCTCCCTCCATCCACCCATATACTCACTTACCGGCTTACTCACGCATTCACCCACTCATATCTGGTCATGCACCCACGCATGAAATTTTAAATGCAGGCTACGCAAAGCATCGTGATCAATTTACACCAAAATATACTCTCAATCACTTAAACCACATATTCGTAAATGATGCGCACCCTAATCAGCCACTATGGCTGCGTGCAGGGTGTTGTGATGTCACGTAGTACGACGTTTTTCTTGCTCCCCCCCCCCCCCCCCCGTTATAACGCATTGTCTATCTATGGCCTCGTCACATTGGCCTTAATGGACGCGTGGTGATGGTGAAAGATGATTCGGCGGTGGATACTGAATTGCCGGAGCCCCATTTAACATTCAGGTGACACGGGGCACGGCACGTGAAGAACCTCTTATGTTCTGTAAGCAGACTTCTCTGCGTGGGATAGTTAACACCTCTTAATGCACAGACAACCGCCAACGCAGCCTCGCCTGCCGGAGGAGCTCGCTGATGATCGGACAGTGTTCAGATCTCTCAAGGATCTGTGAGCTACTCGCACACAAAGATCCCCGTGTAGCCTTTAACAGACTGTTGGGGCAAGTGCTTTATAACATCATCAAAGGGGCGCTGCAATACGATGCAATCAAAATCACCGATCAGAGATTTTCCCATATATGGTCTTTGTTGATTGTGAATCGATAGTAATTGTATTGATTCCACTCAGTCGATACAGCAGCAAGCTCAAAATGTCCGATTTTATCTGAAAATTTCTGCGTTTCACAGATCATACAAAGCAACGGTATCGATGCCTGGTTTGTATGTACTTTTTATTTAAAAAATCTTTTTTATTGTAGTCTATCAGACTTTTGTATTAAATCGCTCTGCAAAAAGTCATTTTGTATGCTAATAAATCAATGTTATGCTAATGCAAAATTTCATCATAGCCGCAACTCGGTTTACTCCGATGTGCAATGTCATCTTTATTTCGATCCTGTGAGTGTACAAATTTTTTTATTAAACTTCATTTACTGAGTGAATACAAGACCACTTATATGCTGATGTCCATTTTTATCATAGCTGTGATTCATTCAGCCATTCACTCACTCAGCCACAAACTCACTCAGCCACACACTCACTCAACGACTCACTCAACTACTCAGCCGCTCACTCACTCAGATATTCACTCACTCAACCACTCACTCACTCAATAATTAACTCAACCACTCAACCAATCATTCAACCACCCACTCACTCAATCACTCAACCATCACACTCTCACTCACTCAACCATTCACTCACTCAGCCACTCACTCAGCCACTCACTCAGTCACTCACTCAGTCACTCAACCACTCGCTCACTAAACCACTCGCTCATTCAACCGCTCGCTCACTCAACCATTCACTCACTCAACCACTTGCTTGCTCACTCAACCACTCACTTGCTCACTCAAGCACTCGCTCACTCAACCAATCACCCAACCACTCGCTCAACGATTCACTCAACCCCTCACCAAACCACTCACTCAACGACTCACCAGAATCCTCTCGGCTTGGGGACTCACTTAACCACTCACTTAACCATTCACTTAACCACTCACTAGAGCAACCACTCACTCACTTAATGACTTACTCAACCACTCAACCAATTACTTTCTCACTCACTCAGCCACTCACTCCTTCACTCAGCCACTCACCCTTTCACTCAGCCACTCACTCATTTAGCCACTCACTCAGCCACACACTCAACCACTCAGCCGCGCACTCACGAAGCTACTTACTCACGAAGCTACTTACTCACTCAACCACTCACTCACTTAATCACTTACTCAGCCACTCAACCATCACTCTTTAACTCACTCAACCATTCACTCAATCAGCCACACTCACTCAACGACTCACTAACTTAACCGCTCAGCCGCTCAGTTACTCTATCTCAATCACTCAACCACTCACTCATTCAACCATTCCCGAATTCATTCAACCAGTCACTCAACCATTATGTCGCTGGACGAGTCCCACCTTGATGGGTCTGCGACATTTCTTTCCAGAGTTATTGCCAAAAAACCACAAACATCCCAGAATCCTCTCGGTTTGGGGTCCAAATGTTGTCACTTATTATATCCCATGAGAAACATCGCATCGAATAAATGTGATTGGATTCTCCCCGCCTGGACGAGCAGAATTGAATATGTAAGCATCAGGGTTTGGATCAAACCTACAACCTCCTGTATACCGGGCGAAGTAGTGAACTCGTCACCCGGGTCGCCCTAATCCATTCCCGTATCTCTTCTTCTGTGTGTGTGCTACAGGCGGGTGTCTCAGATTGCCAGCACCATGTGATGGGAGCTCCAGGGCATGCTGCGTGCTCGCCAGGAGGGGCTGGGTAAGATGGCGTAGTCGCTGGAGCAGCTGCGGGCGCGGCACCGTCGCTCTCACCCTGGCGGAGTGCAGCAACACAGTGGAGCGGCACCAGCGGGACACTCTGGACAACGCAGCCAAGGTGCGCGCCAGCCACTCACTCACTCATCCACTCACTCACTCAGCCACACATACAACCACTCACTCATCCACTAACTTAAACCACTCACTCAACTACTCACTCACTCAACCACTCACTCAACCATTCACTCAAACATCCACTTACTCAACCACTCAATCAATCACTCACTCAGTCATTAACTTAACCACTCACTCAACCACACACTCATGCGCTTTAAACACTCACTCATTGGTTCAAACACTCACTCATTCAAATACTCATTCAACCACTCACTAATTCACTCAACCACTCACTCACTGAACCACTCACTCGCTCACTCAACCACCCGCTCGCTCACTGAACCAATCGCTCCATAAATCACTCATTCAGCCACTCACTCAACCATTCACTCACTCACTCACTCAGCCACTCACTCAACCAATCAATCACTCAATCATGAATTAAACCGCTCACTCACTCAACCCCTTACACACAGGCTCATCACCTGTGTCTCAACCATCTTACTGAGTAACATAACTCTTTTTTTAGAAGTGACCTGGCCACAAGTGATAGGTCAACAACGTGCCTTATGTGGAAATATATAGCAGCCAACTACTCTAAATGCCTGTTTCTAAATGTGTAGGGAAAATCCAGAGGACCAGAATAAAAATCCACTTGACCACGGAGAGAACATGCAAACTCCAAATACACAGGTGTCAGGGTTGGGATCTAACCGAAAACCTCCTGTATACCAGACGAGGTAGTTAACATTGTATCCGGGCAAGCCGTACATCGAGCTGGAGTGGACCATGCGGCCCATCCCTATCGCGTGAGTGGCTCCCACTGTTGTTATTGTGTTCATATGTGTGTGGTCTGCTTGTGTGTATGCGTGTGCCGCACTGCGCTATGAACCCAACATGACCAGGCTGTTGCCCCGCTCGCCCGACTCGTTGTGAGGCTTGCCCACCCCCCAGGGCGTTGTCGTGAAGATACCGCTGGGAGGAAGAATATCTCACAATACTGGAAGAGGTGAGGACTACACAGTGATTAACTGAGTGGGTCTGTGAGTGAGTTAGTGGATGAGTCGGTGGGTGAGTCGGTGGGTGAGTGGGTAGGTCAGTGGTTGAGGGAGTAGGTGAGTGAGTGTGTTAGAGAAGTGGGTGTGTTGAATGTGAGTGAATAGATGAGTGTGTGGAGCAGTGGATTGTTGAGTGAGTCGTTGGGTGAGTGAGTAGGTGGGTGTGGGTTAGAGATTGAGTGGGTGGTGGGTGATTGTGTGAATTAGTGGGTGGGTGGGTGAGTGAATGGTTTGAAGTGATTGATTAGGTGAGGGAGTGGGTGAGAGGTGGGTTGGTGAGTGGATGAGAAAATTGGTGGGTTACAGATTGAGTGGGTGGGTAACTAGGTGATTGGGAGGGTGAGTGGGTGAGTGGCTTATTGGGTGAGTAAGTCGGTGGGTGAGTAGGTGAGTGCCTGGATAAGTAAGTGAGTGTATGGAAGCATGAGTGGGTGGATGGTTGAGTAGGTGGGTGAATAGGTGAGTGGGTGGTGGGTGGGTGAATTAGTGAGTGACTGTGTGAGTGAGTGCGTGGGTAGGTCAGTTGGATATTGTGTGGGGGAGTGGGTGAGTGAGGGGTTGAGTGAATAGGTTAGTGGGCGGGTGAGTAGATTGTTGGGTGAGTGGGTGGGTGGGTGAGTCAGTTAGTGGGTGGGTGAGTGAATATCGAAGGTTGAGCAGGTGAGTTGTTAGTGTGTGATTGGGTGGGTGGGTGAGTCAAAGAGTGGGGCACCACGGTGGCGACATGTTAACTACCTCACCTAGTATACAGGATTTTGTGAATTCGATCCCATCCCTTCCACCTGTATATTTGGAGTTGGCATGTTCTCCCTGTGGTGTGGATTTTTTCTCTGGGTCCTCCAGGTTTTCTCTCCATATTTAAAATCAACATTCATTTAGAGGATGTGGCTGCAATGAATGTCTCCATGATAATCCACTTCGTTAACCTATCATTTGTAACCAGGTCACTTCTGAAAAATATTAATTTAGTTATCTGAACCAGAGGTCGCAACCGGGTACCCGATACCCGAACCCTACCCGATACCCGGCTACCTGTACCCGGCCGGGTACGGTACGGGTAGCCGTTTGCGACCTTGGGCGGCCGGGTACGGGTACGGATAGGCCGTGAGTCACTGGTGAGTAACCGTTTGTCACTCATTTCGGGTAGGGTACGGGTACGGGTAGGGAACGGGTACCCGTACCTCTGATCTGAACCTTTTCTGGTAAAATAAAAAATATTGTTTAATTTAGTTTATTGGGTGGGTGAGTGGGTAGGTGGGTTATTGAGTGATTTGCTGGGTAGGTTAGAGAATGAGTGGGTGAATGGGTGGGTGTGTGAGTGGGGGTGTGATTAGTTGAGTAGGTGAGTGGGTGAGTAAATTGTTGAGTGAGTGGATTAGAGATTGAGTGGGTGGCAGGGTGAGTGGGTTTGTGAGTGGGTTGGTGGGTGGTTTTGAATGGGTGAGTGGGTGGAGTGCCGTGGTGGCGAGCTGTTAACTACCTCGCCTTTATACAGGAGGTCGTAAATTCGATCCCGACCCTGACGCCTGGTCGCGTGGAATTTTCTCCAGGTGCTCCGGGTTCTCCCTCCACATTTAAAAACATGCAATTATAGAATTTGGCTGCTATCACTTTATACGTGAAAAGCCACTTAATTGAGTTGAATATTTGTGGTCAAATGGTTTTTGAAAAATATCTATATAGCTGAGTGCCTTACCTGGTAAAATAAAAAAGCGTAATTTTCATTTAGTGTGCAAAGGAGTGGCTGGGTCGGTGAGTGGATGAGTGAGTGCGATGTTTGATGGGTGTTTTATTTTACTTTTATTAATTTACATTTTTTTTACCTACGTGACTTTACCGAAAAAACCTAAGAATAGTTTAATGGGTAGTAGGTCAGTGGTGGGGTGAGTGAGTGTGGGCTAGAGATTGAGTGGGTGGCTTGGTGAGTGGGTGAGTGTGTGCTTGGCTCGGTGGTTGAATGAATGGATGGTTGAGTTAGTGGGTGGGTGTTTGAGTGTGTGTTATCGTGGGTGGGAGAGTCAGAGAGTGGAGTGCCATGTTGGCAAATTGTTAACTACCTTGCCTGGTATTTTTAAGTTCGTAGGTTCGATCCAAACCCTGCTTCTAAAAACAACCTATATAGCTCAGCGGGCCTTACCTGGGGATTTTTTTTTTTAGATTTAGTTAAGGGTGTTGGTGAGTGGGCGGGTGGGTGAGTGCATCAGTGTGGGTTTGAGATTTAGTGGGTGGCTTGGTGAGTGGGTAAGTTCGAGTAACTTAGTGGTTGAGTTAGTGGGTGGTTACGTTAGTAGGTGATTAAATTAGTGGGTGGGTCAATAATTACGTGGGTAGTGGGTGAGTGGCTGAGTGGCTGAGGGAGTCGGCGGGTGGTTGGCTGGGTGGGTGGGTGGGTTATAAATTGAGTAGGTGGCAGGGTGAGTGGATCTGAAAGTGGGTGAGTGAGTAGGTGCACGGCTGGGTGAGTTAGTGAGTGGATGGTTGAGTGAGTGGGTGAGTGTGTGGGTGCATGGATGTGTGGGTGGGTGAGTGTGTGTGGGTAGGAGGTTAGGTGGGTAGTGCGTGAATGGATGGGTTAGAAATCGAGTGAGTGGGTTAGTCACTGGGTGAGTGAGTGGATGGGTGGGTTTGTGAGCTTTGGTTAAGAGATTGAGTCAGTAGCAGGGTTTGTGTGTGGTTTAGAGATTGAGTGGGTGGTTGGGTGAGTGGGTGGGTGGGTGGGTTAGAGATTGAGTGGCTCGGTGAGGGAGTATTGGGTGGGTGAAGTGAGTTGGTGGGTCGGTGAGTGCGTGGGTGGGTGATTCAGTAAGTGGGTGAGTGAGGGGTTGGGTGAGCGATGGGTTGAGTGGGTGTCTTTTTGTTCGTGAGTTTGTGGGTGGGTGAGTTGGTCAGTTAGTGGTTGGGTGAGTAAGTGGGTGGGTGAGCAAGTGAGTGAATGGGTGTGTTGGTAGGTGAGTGTGTAGCTTGGTGAGTGTTCGTAGGGTGAGTGGGTCGGTGAGAAAGTGGTTAACGGAGTGAGTGGTTGGGTGGGTGGGTGAGTTGTTGACTGAGTGGGGTCAGCGAGTGGGTGGGTGAGTTGATGTGGGAGGTTGAGTGGGTAAGTTAGTGTTTGAGTTATTGGATGGGTAAGTCAGAGAGTGAGGCGCCAAGGTGGTGAGACGTGCACTGCCTCGCCTGGTATACAGGAGGTTGTGGATTCGATCCTGACCCTGTCGCCTGTATATTTGGAGTTTGCATGTTCTACACATGGTCACGTGGATTTTGCTGCAGGTCCTCCGGGTTTTCCCCTCTGCATTTAGAATCAACATGCGTTTAGAAGATTTGGCTGCAATAAATGTCTATGTGATAAGCCACTTCGTTTATCTATAATTTGTTCACAGGTCTATTCTGAAAAGGATCTATATAGCTCAATGGGCCTTACCTGGGGAAATAAAAAGTAGTTTAGTTTAGGGGGTAGGTGCCTCGTTGGGTCGGTAGGTCTGTTGCAGGTCGAGTAGGTGGCAGGGTGAGTGGGTGAGTAGGTAAGTGGCTGGGTGAGTGGGTGGACTGGTGAGTGTGTGAGTTAGAGATAGAGTGGGTGGATGGGTGGGTGTATGATTGGGAGAGTGAAATGGTGAGTGGATGGGTGAATGAATTGTTGAGTGAGTGAGTCAGTGAGTGGGTGTGTAGGTGGGTGGTTAGCAAGGTGTGTGGGTCTTTGAGTGGGTATGTGGCTGAATGGGTATATGGCTGAATGGGTATGTGGCTGAATGGGTATGTGGCTGAATGGATATGTGGCTGAATGGGTATGTGGCTGAAGTGGGTATGTGGCTGAATGGGTATGTGGCTGAATGGGTATGTGGCTGAATGGGTATGTGGCTGAATGGGTATGTGGCTGAGTGGGTATGTGGCTGAGTGGGTATGTGGCTGAGTGGGTATGTGGCTGAGTGGGTATGTGGCTGAGTGGGTATGTGGCTGAGTGGGTATGTGGCTAAATGGGTATGTGGCTGAGTGGGTATGTGGCTGAGTGGGTATGTGGCTGAATGGGTATGTGGCTGAATGGGTATGTGGCTGAGTGGGTATGTGGCTGAGTGGGTATGTGGCTGAGTGGGTATGTGGCTGAGTGGGTATGTGGCTGAGTGGGTATGTGGCTGAGTGGGTATGTGGCTGAATGGGTATGTGGCTGAATGGGTATGTGGCTGAATGGGTATGTGGCTGAGTGGGTATGTGGCTGAGTGGGTATGTGGCTGAGTGGGTATGTGGCTGAATGGGTATGTGGCTGAGTGGGTATGTGGCTGATGGGTATGTGGCTGAAGTGGGTATGTGGCTGAAGTGGGTATGTGGCTGAATGGGTATGTGGCTGAGTGGGTATGTGGCTGAGTGGGTATGTGGCTGAGTGGGTATGTGGCTGAAGTGGGTATGTGGCTGAATGGGTATGTGGCTGAAGTGGGTATGTGGCTGAGTGGGTATGTGGCTGAGTGGGTATGTGGCTGAGTGGGTATGTGGCTGAGTGGGTATGTGGCTGAGTGGGTATGTGGCTGAGTGGGTATGTGGCTGAATGGGTATGTGGCTGAATGGGTATGTGGCTGAATGGGTATGTGGCTGAATGGGTATGTGGCTGAGTGGGTATGTGGCTGAGTGGGTATGTGGCTGAATGGGTATGTGGCTGAGTGGGTATGTGGCTGAGTGGGTATGTGGCTGAGTGGGTATGTGGCTGAATGGGTATGTGGCTGAGATGGGTATGTGGCTGAGTGGGTATGTGGCTGAGTGGGTATGTGGCTGAGTGGGTATGTGGCTGAGTGGGTATGTGCTGAGTGGGTATGTGGCTGAGTGGTATGTGGCTGAGATGGGTATGTGGCTGAGTAGGGTATGTGGCTGAGAGGGTATGTGGCTGAGAGGGTATGTGGCTGAGTGGGTATGTGGCTGAGTGGGTATGTGGCTGAGTGGGTATGTGGCTGAGTGGGTAGGTGAGTGGGTGGCTGCGAGTCAGAGAGTGGAGCCCCATGGTGGCGAGATGTTAACTACCTTACCTTTTGTAAAGGAGGTTGTGGGTTCGGTCTCGATCTTGATGCCTGTATATTTGGAGTTTGCATGTTCTCCTCGTGGTTCATGGATTTTTCTCCGAGACCTCTGGGTTTTTTGTGGCCACGTTGCTTCTGAATAAGATCTGTATAGCTCTGTGGGCCTTGCCTTGTAAAAAACTAAATTTAGTTTACAGTTAGGTGAGTGGGTATTTGAGTGCGTAGGTGGGTGAGTGAGTTGGTGGGTGGTTAGGTTAGTAGGTGAGGGGCTGGGTGAGTGAGTTGTTGGGTTAGATATGGAGTAGGTCATAGTGTGAGTGGGTGGGTTGGTGCGTGAGTTGGTCAGGGAGTGGGTGGGTGCGTTAATGGGTGGGTTGTTGGGTGAGTGAGTTAGTGAGTGCATTTGCAGGTGGGTGCGTGGATGATTGGTTTAGTGAGTGGGTTAGAAATTGAGTGCGTGGCAGGGTGAGTGGGTTTGTGAGTCGGTTAGTGGGTGTCTTTAGTAGTTGAGTGGGTGAGTCAAAGAATTTAGCGCCACGGTGGCAAGATGGTAACTACCTCGCCTACTATACAGAATGTTGTGGGTTCGATCCCGACCCTGACGCCTGTATATTTCACTCCACATGTAGAAACATGTAATAAGAGGAATTGGGTGCAATAAATGTATACAGCGACTTTGTTGAACCATCAGTGGGCCTTACCTGGTAAAAGAATATCTCACATTACCAGAAGAGGTAAGGACTACATATAGAGTGGGTGATTAACTGGGTGGGTCTGTGAGTGTGGGTCAGTGATCGAGGAAGTAGGTGAGTGAGTGTGTTAGAGATTGTGGGTGATAGGGTAAGCCATGGGTGACGTGAGTGGGTGTGTTGTTTGGGAGTGAATAGACGAGTGGTTGGGTGAGTTAGTGGGTGGCTGAGTGGGTGGTGGGTGAATGGGTTTAGAGATTGAGTGGGTGGTGGGTGGTTGGGTGAATGAGTGGGTGGGTGGGTTTGTGAATGGTTGAGGTGAGTGAGTGGGTGGGTCAGCGCATGAGTGGGTGTGGGAGTGGGTGAGAGGTGGGTTGGTGAGTTGGTGAGAGGATTAGTGAATTGGTGGGTTCGAGATTGCGTGGCTGGGTGAGTGAGTCGGTTAGAGATTAAGTGGGTGGCAGGGTAAGTGGGTGGGTTGCTTAATGGGTGTGTGAGTGGGTGGATGAATAGGTGAGTGGACAGGTGCATGGTTTAGTGGGTGGGTGAATAAGTGAGTGGGTGGGTGAGTGGATTGTTGCGTGAATGTGTGGGTGGTTGAGTTTTTGGGTAGATGGGTGTGTGAATATGGGAGGAGAGTTCGTGTGTTAGTGGGTGGGTGAGTCGGAGAGTGAGGCACCATGGTGCCGAGATGTTAACTACCTCGCCTAGTATACAGGAGGTTGTGGATTTTATCCCAGCCCTTCCGCTTGGATATTTGGAGTTTCTATGTTCTCCCCGTGGTCGTGTGGAATTTTCTCCAGGTTGTCCCTCCACATTTGAACATGCATTTATATAATTTGGTTGCAATAACATTCTTCATGAAAAGCCACTTAATTGAACTGTCATTTGTGCTGAGGTGGCTTCCGACAAAGATCTATAGCTCACGGCCTTACCCAGTAAAATGAAAAACAATTAAATATTAGTTTATTGTGTGGATGAGTGGGTGCGTGCGTGAGTGGGGTGCGTGGGTGGATGAGTGAGTGGATGGGTTGATGCGTCGTAGGTGAGTCGCTGAGTGAGTGAGTGGCTGGGTGCATGAGTGTGGGTTAGTGAATTGAGTGGGTGGCTTAGTGAGTGGGTCAGTGTATGAATGGCTCAGTAGTTGAGTGAGTGAGTGGGTGATTGAATGAGTGGGCAAGTGTGTGGGTTAGTGGGTGGGAGAGTCAGACAGTGGGGCGCCATGGTGGCGAGATGTTAACTACCTCGCCTGGTATGCAGAAGGTTGTGGGTTTGATCCCGACCCTGACACCTGTATATTTCCCTCCACATTTAAAATCAACAAGCATTTATAGGATTTGGCTACAATACATGTCATAAGCCACTTCGTTGACCTATAATTTTTAACCAGGTCATTTCTGAAAAAGATGTTTAGCTCTGTCGGCCTTACCTGGTAAAATAACCACAATTTAGATTTAGTTTAGTGTGTTGGTGAGTGGGCGGGTGAGTGCGTGGGTGGGTGGGTGAGTGGGTGAGTGTGAGTGGCTCGGTGGTTGAGTTAGTGGGTGGTAGTGGGTGGTTGAGTTAGTGGGTGGTGGAATGTTTTGGTGGTTGAATTATTGGGTGGTTGAGTGATGGGTGGGTGGGTGAATAATTACGTGGTTAGTCGGTGAGTTGCTGAGGGAGTGGTTGGGCGAGTGGGTGGGTTAGAAATTGGGTGGGTGGCATGGTGAGTGGATGTGTATGTGACTGGGTGAGTAGGTGAGTGGCTGGGTGAGTATGTGAGTGGATGGATGAGTGAGGGGGTGAGTGGGTTTGTGGATGAGTGAGTGTGTGGGTAGGAGGTTACGTGGGTAGTGGGTGGGTTATAAATTGAGTGAGTGGGTTAGTGACTGGGTGAGTTGTAGTTGAGAGAGTCAGTTTAAAAGTGAGTTGGTGGGTTAGAGATTGACTGGCTCGGTGAGTGAGTGCTGGGTGGGTTAGTGAGTTGTTGGGTGGGTGAGTGTTAGTGGGTGGATGATCGACTGGGTGGGTGGTTGAGTGAGTAGATAGGTGGGTGGGTTGCAGTGACGTGTGGTGAGGTCAATGGCTGGGGAGGCACTGGCTTGTGTCAGAGCCAGATTCACACACTGAGGGGGACGTGGCCTCACGGAGGGGGGCGTTTTAGACGCATCCCCCTCAGTGAGGCAAATGTGATGGCTGCCTCCCCTGGTGCTTTTTCATTGCAGTTTCATGACGAGACCAGCGAGCCTAAATATCTTTATACACATACGTGAAATAAGTTACCTGGAGTATGGAAGGCGAGGACATGAAATGAAGGGGTCTACAAACATTACATTGGTGACATACTGTGATAGTAACAGGCACGCGCTTATTGCCCGCGCTCCATCCAGTTACTGAGGGGTTGCGTAATCAGGGGAGGCTGAGCTCGTCGCTGCCTCACCTCTCGTCTCTTCCTGTATTTCCAGCGGAGCTCCGCAAATTTGGCGATTTTGACTATACAAATGATTGGAATCGTACAGAAATGACATTTATAACACAGATCAGTGGAAAAATCTTTAATTTTATTTTATTATTATCTTTTTTTTACTTTTCGTAACAACTATTGTCATTGGAGTATGACAGGTGAGGCTCTGCCTCCCCTGACCGCACGTCGCTGGTGGGTTGGTAGGTTGGTGAGGAAGTGAGAGAGTTAGTGGGTACGAGATTGAGTGGGTGGCTGGCTGAGTGGTTGAGAAGATGGGTGTGCGATTTCATGGGTGAGTGAGTCGGTGAGTGAGTGGGTGAGTGGGTTTTTGTATGGGTGAGTGCTTCAGTGGGTTCATGAGTGAGTGGATGGGTTATTGAGTGAGAGGGTGGGTATTTGAGTAAGTGGTGTGCGTGAATAGGTGAATGGGTGGGTGTTTGAGTGAGTGAGTGAGTCAGAGAATGGAGTGCCACGGTGGTGAGATGGTAACTTCCTCACCTAGTATACAGGAGGTTGTCGATTCGATCCCCACCCTTCCGCCTGTATATTTCGAGTTTGCATCTTCTCCCTGTGGTCACGTGGATTTTTCTCCGGGTCCTCGGGGTTTTACCTCTGCATTGAGAATAAACTTGCATTCAGAGGATTTGGCTGCAATGCATGTATATGTGATAAGCCACTTTGTTTACCTGTAATTTGTAACAAGGTCGCTTTTGAAAAAGATCTATATAGCTCTGTGGGCCTTAGCTGGTACAATGACAAATAGTTCAGTTTTCGTTTATTGGGTGGGTGAGTGGTTGGTGGGTGATTGATTGAGTGGGTGGTTGGGTTGGTGGGTGAGTGTTTGAGTTAGAGAGTGGGTGGGTGGATGGGTGGGTGTGTGAGTGGGGGAGTGAATAGGTGAGTGGGTGGGTGAGTGGAGTCTAGAGTGAGTGAGTGAGTGGGTTGGTGGGTGGGTCGTTGAGTTAATGAGTGGGTGTGTAGGTGGGTGCACAGGTATGTTCTTGAGTGGCTGTGTGTGTGCATGAGCAAGTGAGTTAGCGGTTGAGTGGGTGGCAGAGTGAGTGGGTGAGTGAGTGTGTGGGTGGCAAGGTGAGTGGGTGGCAGAGTGAGTGGGTGAGTGAGTGTGTGGGTGGCTTTAGTAGTTTAGTGGGTGGGTGAGTCAGATAATGAGGCGCCACAGTGGCGAGATGCAAACCCCCTCGCGAAAGCCGACGTGTTAAACTGGTATATTGGAATTCGTAGGTTTGACCCCAACCCTGATGTCTGTATATTTGGAGTTTGCATCTTCTCCCGTGGTCACGTCGATTTTCCTCTGATTCCTTCGGGTTTGTTTAACACGTAGACTTTCGCGACCAATATCATACATAATAGAGGTTTCTTTTTTTTTTAGATTTGAAGCTTTCATGACTGCAAGGATTCATATTCTTAGGTTGTTTTCAGTAAAGTCACGTAGGTGTAGTGGTGATACGCGCTGGGGTAGGGATCGTGTGCCAGCGCGTAGTGATTGGCTGTGTGAGTGGTGACGCGCGCTGACGGTGAAGGATCAGGGGTCAGCGCGGGGTCGTGAGTTATGTGGTGCTGATTGGCTGTGTGCCGGTGACGCGCTTGAGAGGGAGTGATCGGGTGGCAGCGCGGTGTGATTGGTTGGGTAGTGGTAACACGCGCTGGGGAAAACGGATCGTAGAAACAGCGCGTCGTCATTGGTTAACTAAGGAGTGATGCTCACGTCGAGGTCCGCATCCGCTCCGTCTCCCGTGAGCGGGGGCTATATAAGGGGATGCACACAGGCGCACGGGCAGTGTGTAACCAGCGAAGACTGAAGACGGGGAGGAAGAGATAGGGCCCTGCGGTACCTAGTCCCGCTGTCCTAAAGGGACCGGGACTCTGTGTAACCCAGAGGCGGAATGCAGTGTATGTAGCCAGAGGCATAGGGTCTACACGAGTCAAGTGAAGTGTGTGTAGCCAGAGGCATAGGGTCTACACGAGTCAAGTGAAGTGTGTGTAGCCAGAGGCATAGAGTCTACACGAGTTAAGTGAAGTGTATAGTCAGAAGAATAGAGACCACACGTTGTATCGTGACACGTCAAGATTTAATAAAA
This sequence comes from Lethenteron reissneri, assembly GCF_015708825.2. Lineage (NCBI taxonomy): Eukaryota > Metazoa > Chordata > Hyperoartia > Petromyzontiformes > Petromyzontidae > Lethenteron > Lethenteron reissneri. The sequence goes on along the minus strand of NC_083807.1, from coordinate 15,305,597 downwards.
AGTGTGTTACCCGTCAAGGAGTTCCTGCCGTCATTTCCAATACTTCATAGGTAAAACATTAAAATTAATAAAAGTAAAATAAAATAAAAATCACGACGTTTCGGAGGCAACACAAGCTTCCGTCTTCAGGTGGAACCGTCACAGCCACGACAGCTGTATCAAGTAAATGAGAGATTGCAGGAGCTACCACTCCGTTTTTATAATGGTTGGAGAGGGGGGGGGGAAGGGCCAAGTACAGCACACTTTTTATTAATATGGTAAGGTGAGGCTTAAGAGGGTGAGCCTTTGTTATGGAGAGGTACGGTTTGTGACTCAACCTGTGACAAGGAGACAACAACTAAACATGGTAAACCTGTAATAGTTGTCTGTCAAATAAGATTGGCCAAATAAGTGTAGTTAAATCTTTTTTGCATGGTTAATCACATCTTTCCAATGATTACTCAGTTTGTAACCATCATCACGGTTGAAATTATGTCTGTGTTTGTATATTTGTATGGCTTCGTGTACAAACCTTTGATGGTAGCCAGGAGGTTTGCAGAGAACCTTGGTCTCCGAAAAGACAATTTCATGAGAGCCCACCGAGTTGTAGCAATGATCGGCAACGGCCGAAGAATCAGTTCTGCCGTGTTTCAGATCTGACTTGTGCTCGCGGACACGATCAGAAACATGACGTTTCGTTTCTCCAATGTAGCAATCACCACAAATGCAACTCAATTTGTAGACTCCAGGATACTGTAAGTCAGGAACGACATCCTTCACAGATGGAATCAGATCACGGATTTTATGCACTGTACTGAATCGGACTTGGATCTTATGTTTGTTTAGAATTTTGGAGATCTTTTTGGTCACGCCTGCTATGTATGGTAACGTGATAGTTTTGGTCGGAGTTTCATGTGGCTGTTTCTGTGTGGTGGGAGAAACAGCTTGGCGGATAATGCGGTCAGAGTATCCGTTCATCCTGAGGGCCCGATGTACATGTCTTAATTCACCGGCCAGGTGGTGTTGGTCAGAAATGCCATGGACTCTGTGGTATAGCGTTTTGATGAGAGAATTCTTTTGAGATGGGTGGTGGGGGGAATCCGGTTTCAAGTAGGAATCTGTGTGGGTGGCTTTCCTGTAGACAGAATGTCCCAAGGATCCGTCAGGCCTCCTCTCAAACAGAATATCCAAGAATGGTAGTTTACCGTCTTTCTCCACTTCCATGGTGAATCTGATGGATGGGTGTCTAGAATTGATGTGGTCCAAGAAGTGGTTCAATGCTGGGAGGCCACGTGGCCAGATGACGAAAGTGTCATCCACATACCTCTTCCACAGGGAAGGACGCAGGGTGGATGTCTGGATGGCGTCTGATTCAAACTTTCCCATGAACATGTTGGCTATAACTGGTGACAAGGGGGAGCCCATAGGGGTACCCTCATTCTGTTTGTAGAAGGTGCCATTCCAGGTAAAATAGGTGTTGGTGAGGCAATGCCTAACCAGCGCAGGTACATCAGAATTCAATCCATGTTGGACTAAGTCCTCAATTATTGTTAGGGTGTCCGGTACTGGGACTTTGGTGAACAAAGATACTACATCAAAGCTGACGAGGATGTTATCAGGAGATAGTACCATGTCCTTAACCATAGAGACTAATTGGGTTGAGTTGAGTACTGCCGAAGAGGTCTTGCCTGTGAAGGGGAGCAGAGTATCTGATAGAAAACGGGCTAGTTTGTACGTAGGAGAGTTTATCGTCGACACGATGGGTCGTAGCGGCGTGCCTTCTTTATGGATTTTGGGAAGACCATAGAGTCTGGGAGGTCTAGCCGCCGATGGTTTTAGAGTGGGACGTTTGCTTGGTTCGATTAGGGAAGTCGAACTCGTGATGATACTGTTTCTCAGATTGATGTAGCCCTCAGAGGCATAGGACACATCCATGCAGATGTAGCAAGAGCTGAAATAGCTACTATTCTTAAGAATGCTAAGAAACCCACTAGTAACATCAGCAAAAACGAACGCTCTGAACTCGCGGACCTAAAAAAGAGAGATGATATAGTCATCCTCTCGGCAGACAAGGGCACGGTCATCATGGATAAAGATTCATACAACAACAAAATCCTGGACCTTAATGATGGGAGTTACTCCAAAATTAAAAACGATCCCACTAAAAGCCTAACGACAAAAACCAACAGTATCATCACGAGTTCGACTTCCCTAATCGATCCAAGCAAACGTCCCTCTAAAACCATCGGCGGCTAGACCTCCCAGACTCTATGGTCTTCCCAAAATCCATAAAGAAGGCACCCCGCTACGACCCATCGTGTCGACGATAAACTCTCCTACGTACAAACTAGCCCGTTTTCTATCAGATACTCTGCTCCCCTTCACAGGCAAGACCTCTTCGGCAGTACTCAACTCAACCCAATTAGTCTCTATGGTTAAGGACATGGTACTATCTCCTGATGACATCCTCGTCAGCTTTGATGTAGTATCTTTGTTTACCAAAGTCCCAGTACCGGACACCCTAACAATAATTGAGGACTTAGTCCAACATGGATTGAATTCTGATATACCTGCGCTGGTTAGGCATTGCCTCACCAACACTTATTTTACCTGGAATGGCACCTTCTACAAACAGAATGAGGGTACCCCTATGGGCTCCCCCTTGTCACCAGTTATAGCCAACATGTTCATGGAAAAGTTTGAATCAGACGTCATCCAGACATCCACCCAGCGTCCTTCTCTGTGGAAGAGGTATGTGGATGACACTTTCGTCATCTGGCCACATGGCCTCCCAGCATTGAACCACTTCTTGGACCACATCAATTCTAGACAACCCATCCATCAGATTCCCCATGGAAGTGGAGAAAGACGGTAAACTACCATTCTTGGATATTCTGTTTGAGAGGAGGCCTGACGGATCCTTGGGACATTCTGTCTACAGGAAAGCCATCCACACAGATTCCTACTTGAAACCGGATTCCTACCACCACCCATCTCAAAAGAATTCTCTCATCAAAACGCTATACCACAGAGCCCATGGCATTTCTGACCAACACCACCTGGCCGGTGAATTAAGACATGTACATCGGGCCCTCAGGATGAACGGATACTCTGACCGCACTATCCGCCAAGCTGTTTCTCCCACCACACAGAAACAGCCACATGAAACTCCGACCAAAACTATCACGTTACCATACATAGCAGGCGTGACCAAAAAGATCTCCAAAATTCTAAACAAACATAAGATCCAAGTCCGATTCAGTGAAGTGCATAAAATCCGTGATCTGATTCCATGTGTGAAGGATGTCGTTCCTGACTTACAGTATCCTGGAGTTTACAAATTGAGTTGCATTTGTGGTGATTGCGACATTGGAGAAACGAAACGTCATGTTTCTGATCGTGTCCGCGAGCACAAGTCAGATCTGAAACACGGCAGAACTGATTCTTCGGCCGTTGCCGATCATTGCTACAACTCGGTGGGCTCTCATGAAATTGTCTTTTCCGAGACCAAGGTTCTCTGCAAACCTCCTGGCTACCATCAAAGGTTTGTACACGAAGCCATACAAATATACAAACACAGACATAATTTCAACCGTGATGACGGTTACAAACTGAGTAATCATTGGAAAGATGTGATTACCATGCAAAAAAGATTTAACTACACTTATTTGGCCAATCTTATTTGACAGACAACTATTACAGGTTTACCATGTTTAGTTGTTGTCTCCTTGTCACAGGTTGAGTCACAAACCGTACCTCTCCATAACAAAGGCTCACCCTCTTAAGCCTCACCTTACCATATTAATAATAAGTATAACCCGTAAAAACAAAGTTTTTCACTATAAATCCTTTATATGCGTAGCAGCGAACTTAATATAAAGGATTTAAAAATATATTCGCCTGTGGAGGACGCGGGGATCGATCCCGGGACCTTTGGCATGGGAAGCGAGGGCGCTACCAACTGCGCTACTCCGCCACGGCCTGTGGAGGGGTTACGCTCTGGGCTCTTATACTGTGACGTTCAGCCAAAGCCAAGAATGAGTTCTTTTGAATATATGTAAAATATTTTTTTTTTGCCTAAAAAGTGTAAAATTTTGGGAATTTTTTTTCACGAACATTAATTGTCTGGCACAACGAGTCTGTGTGGAAAATGTCAGCTCGATTGGATCACGGGAAGTGGGTTAAAAAACGACCGAAAGATTTGCACGGTCCTAAGCAAGCAAGCAAGCACACAAGCAAGCGAACTTAATATAAAGGATTTAATAAAAAACGACCGAAAGATTTGCACGGTCCTAAGCAAGCAAGCAAGCACGCAAGCAAGCGAACTTAATATAAAGGATTTAAAAAGTGTGCTGTACTTGGCCCTTCCCCCCCCCCTCTCCAACCATTATATAAACGGAATGGTAGCTCCTGCAATTTCTCATTTACTTGATACAGCTGTCGTGGCTGTGACGGTTCCACCTGAAGACGGAAGCTTGTGTTGCCTCCGAAACGTCGTGATTTTTTATTTATTTTACTTTTATTAATTTTAATGTTTTACCTACGTGACTTTACCGAAAAAACCTAATAATAAGAGGTTTCTTTTTTGGGTTAGATCGCGTAAATATATAAATGTGTCGTTAAAACCCACCACCACCCGACACAGCCAACTAGTAAGGGTTGTCACGTACGCAGAACATGCCAATTTGTAACTAGTACAACTCACGGTGTGTTGGAGAGTCAAGCCACAACATTTACAATCTGAGTACGACGTTTCGCCAGTAATTACAACTAGCTTCATCAGGCAACAGCCAGATTTGTGGAGACATTCACCTGTTTCGTTCCTTATATAGAGGCGTAGATGTGGTGCCTGTTTTTATCATTTGCCTGTTATCATTCGCCTGTTATTAAGTTAAAAGTAGAAATTGTTATTATTTTTGTAATCACGTTATCAGTATAGAAATAATTGTTATTTCGTTAAAAGTAGAGATAATTATTGTTATCAAGTTCTAAGTGGAAATAATAATTACTGTTCTCATTCGCCTGTCGTTATCATTTGCCTGTTGTTATTTTTCGCCTATTGTTATCAAGTTAGAAGTAGAAAGTTATTATTATTATTATTCGCCTGGTGTTGGTAGTGCATGTCTCTAATCCAGCACTGTGGAAGGTAGTGAGGGTTGGTGAATCACCGCACAATGATGTTGGAAAATCCCCTTCCTGTGGGCGTCGAGGTGCCATAACCTGACTCGCCAGGAGAAGGCAGTAGAGCAAGTGGACTAATCGCCATCTTCACCTGTACAGGGATAGAGTGTTTCACCCTCGCACGCATGGGTTTTCTCCGGGTACTCCGTTTTCCCCCACTGGTATAAACACTCGTCATTAATTAGCGCATAATGCCTCCATAGAGGACCGCAGAGCTTGGACAATTGTTGGTACTGGCTCACCACGTGGCTTCCTTCCTGCACGGCTGTGGTTCCTCATGCCTCTGAGTCGTTCTTGTGCGCGCTATAAAACTTTTAATTATTACTGTTATTCGCCAGGCGGTGGTGTTGCAAGCCTGTAATCCAGCAGTGGAAGGCAGCAAGGGTGAGTGGATCACACAGTGAATGTTGTGAAACCCCCTTCCCGTGGGCATCCAGGTGCCTTCTCCTGGCTGGCTGGCCAGGAGAAGGCAGTACAGAAAGTGGGATAATCGCCATCTTTGCCTATACGGTTTAAAGTGCTGCCCCACGGGTTTTCTCCAGGTGCTCCGGTTTCCCCCACTTGTGTAAGAACTCATCATTCATTCGTCGAAAACTTTAAAAAAAACAATTCAGGACCCGACTGTGACTCAGTGTGGATTTCCTGGAGTAAGTCTATTTTATTATTATGCAGAATTAAAGGGGCTGTTTAATGACACTACTAGAGAGCTGGCTTGCACTGCGAGGAACTTAATATTCAACTTGGATTCCGCAACCCTCAATGGCCTTTTTAAGTTAAATTTGTGCATGTAAGACTCGCACAAACAACCATACCCAGAAACCCATAGACCTCAACAGAGACCCATACATTCCTACAGACACTCAGACTCACACAGCAACCCCATACTCACAGAGACCGATAGACATGCACAGAGACCCATAGCCTCACACAGAGATCCATACACTCAAAGGCCCAAAAACTCACACAGAAATCCATAGATTCGCACAGAGGTCAATAGATTTTTAATTTGAATATTTATTTATACTGGATGAATCTGATGAGCTATAACGATGTTTTCACAGACGTCCAATCGGGTGGGTCAGAAAATAACAACAAAAATACAAACATCACAGGAAAAGTAAACAAATTGTTTCCAAATATACAAATTAAACTGAACTCTTTTTATCTTACCATAGACTCATGCAAACATGTTGGACTCGCACAGAGACCTTAACCACTAAACCTCGAACAATTAAAACCCTCTAAACCTCTAAACCCCTAACTATCTAAATCCATAACCATCTAAACCGCTAACCCTCTCAACCCCTTTACTCTTACAACCCTAATCTTTAAACCCCTCGCCCTCTAAAAGCTTAACCTCTAAACCCCCAAAACCCTAACCCTCTCAACCCCTAACCCTCTAAATTCCTATACCCCTAACCCTCAACCCCTTTACCGTTTAAACCCTAACCCACCAAAACCCTCACTCTCTAAACCCCTTATTCTTTTAACCCTAACCGTCTAAGCCATTAAAAACCAAACCCTCTAAACCCTCTGAATCCCAAACCCTCTAATCCTTGAAACCCTAACCTTCTAAAACCCTAAATCCCTAACATTCTAAATACCAACCAATCTAAACCACTACCCTCTAAAGAACTAACCCTCTAGACCCCTAACCCTCTGAACTCATAACCTCCTAAATCCTCAACCTCTAAAATCCTAACCCTCAAAACCCTAACGTTCTAAAAACCTAAATCTGTAACCTAATCCCAACACATTTAAACCCCAACCCTCTAAAGAACGAACCCTCTAGACGCCTAACCCTTAAAACACCTATGCCCCTAAAATGCTAACCCTCTAAACACATAATCCACTACACCCGGAACCCTCTAAACCCATAAAGGTTTTTTTTGTTAGATTATGTAAATATAAACGTGTCGTTAAACCAACCACCACCCGAAACAGTCAATTAGTAAAATTTGTCACATCAACAAAAAGTGCCATTTAGTGTTGGAGACTAACCCAAAAAAAACTTTATTATGGACAATATTAGTTGTGAAAGTCTAGGTGTTAAACCCTCAACTCTCAAACCACTAAACCCCTAACACTGTAAATCACTAACCTTGAAACCCCGATACCTCTAAACCCCTAAACCTTATAATCTCCTAACCCTCTAAACCACTACCCCTTGAACAATAAACCCCATAAAATCTCTAAAGACCTAATTCTCTAAACCGAGAATCCTTTAAACCCATATCCTTCTAAACTGTAAATCATCAGGGGATCAAATACTTTTTTCCCTCACTGTAAACCCAAAACCCTATAAACCCCTAACCCTCTAAACCCCTTTACCATCTAAACTCCTTTACCCTTAAACCCCTTTACCCTGAAAACCCTAACGCTCTAAAACCCTGTACCCCAAATAGCCTAATCCTCTAAACACCTAACCCTCTAAACCCAAACCCTCTAAACCCCTAACTCTCGAATCCCCTCAACCCCTAAACCCTATAACCCTCGAAATCCCTAAACCTCTAAACCCCTTATCCCTGAAATAACCCGAAACCTCTAAACCCTTAACTTTATAAATCCCTAACCCTCTAAACCCCTAACCCTTTGTGTGGAATGTGGTGGGGGTGGGATCATGGGGTGGGTGGGTGCAGGGTGTGTGTGGTGTGCGGTGGGTAGTGGGTATCACAAGGGGGTGAATGGGTGCAGGGTATGTGTGGTGGGTATGGTGATAGTGGTTGTGGTTCACAACGATCCGGAACCACCACCACCACCTCTACTGTGTGGTGGACCGGCCACCACACAGCAGCACGCGTCGGAGGAGTGAACGGATGGTTCTCCCTATGCGGGCCAGACTCCCTGGCTTCCTCTTCTCCTCCTGCATCATCATCACCTGATCCTCTTTCCTTGTCATCTCTTTCTCCACCATCTTCTCCACCAATGTCTCCTCCACCTGCACCACCATCTCATCCTCCTGCTCCTTCGTCCATACCTCCTCTGTCTCCCCCCTCATCTCCTCTTCTTCCTGCACCACCAGCTTTTGCACCAGGGTCTCCTCCTCCTGCACCACCAGCTCCTCCACCAGGATCTCTTCCTCCTGCACCACCAGCTCCTCCACTAGGGTCTCCTCCTCCTGCACCACCAGCTCCTCCACCAGGGTCTCCTCCTCCTGCACCACCAGCTCCTCCACCAGGGTCTCCTCCTCTGCACCACCAGCTCCTCCACCAGGATCTCCTCCTCCTGCACCACCAGCTCCTCCACCAGGGTCTCCTCCTCCTGCACCACCAGCTCCTCCACCAGGGTCTCCTCCTCCTGCACCACCAGCTCCACCAGGGTCTCCTCCTCCTGCACCACCAGCTCCTCCTCCTGCACCACCAGCTCCTCCACCAGGGTCTCCTCCTCCTGCACCACCAGCTCCTCCACCAGGGTCTCCTCCTCCTGCACCAACAGCTCCTCTACCGGAGTCTCCTCTTCCTCCACAACAACCGTCAGCCATTTAGAGGCCTGGGCGAGCGCGGAGGATGGGGGCAGCGCCGGCTCCGCTCTGTAAAGAGATGCGCACGACACCGTTCCAACTTCCTGTTACAGCAGAGATCGCACTCCCCCCCCCCCCCCCCCCCACCATCGTGCGGAGATAGATTAACCAGGTTAATAACGATGCTGCAGTAACGCAGCATACCTTTGCCCATCGTGGGTCTGGTTACAAAATGGGCATTAGTCTTGCGATATCACACTGGATGAAAGGCTACATGGCAAAGATATGGCTGCTTCATTATTTGTCCTCACCCAGAAACCAATTATAAAAATACATCTGTATATAACCGAATGTACACGTGGGGTTTGAACTGTACATGTGTTCGTTGGCAGGCGGCAGGGCTGGAACTCACAGAGGGACCTGGGTTTGATGCCCAAACTTGGGCCACTTTCTCCGTGTGGAATGTGGAGTGTGTTCTACCCCTCCCCCCCCCGTTTTATCCTGCACTAGCATAAGTACCCGGCTTCGCCCGGGACTTGGATCCACCACGCCCGGCCGCCTTTGTCTCCCCAGTGGCAATGTTAATACGCCACACCAGTTACTCGTTTTGAGGTTGAGTCCCTCCCTCACCACTCTCCCTCCCTCACCACTCTCCCTCCCTCACCACTCTCCCTCCCTCACCACTCTCCCTCCCTCACCACTCTCCCTCCCTCATCACTCTCCCTCCCTCACCACTCTCCCTCCCTCACCACTCTCCCTCCCTCACCACTCTCCCTCCCTCACCACTCTCCCTCCCTCACCACTCTCCCTCCCTCACCACTCTCCCTCCCTCACCACTCTCCCTCCCTCACCACTCTCCCTCCCTCACCACTCTCCCTCCCTCACCACTCTCCCTCCCTCACCACTCTCCCTCCCTCACCACTCTCCCTCCCTCACCACTCTCCCTCCCTCACCACTCTCCCTCCCTCACCACTCTCCCTCCCTCACCACTCTTCCTCCCTCACCACTCTCCCTCCCTCACCACTCTGTAGAGGACGTGAAACTTTGATGAATTTACCTCAAAGTCGCGTGGTGGGTGTCGAGGCCTAGCAGCGTGCAGAGCCTCCGGCCTCGCCTAAATTGCCCACCCGGCAGAGGCTGGGTACGGGTGCCGTTCCCCCCCCCCCCCCCCCGCGCTACAATAATACTGTCTAATCGCTATAATTTTATAATCTACCGACCCTATAATAGTAATTGCACACATTGTGGTTGGGGGGGGGGGGAGTGAAGAGGACGTGAAACTTTGATGAATTTACCTCAGAGTCGCGTGTTAATGCGTGCACCTATTTTTAACGGGAATTAAAAATGGCGTCCACCCCGCGGCGAAGGCGTCACTACCCGTTGCCAGGGGCAACCGCCGTCCAATGAAACTGCGTATGGTCCGGCGACCCACAGACAGACAGACAGATTCGCGATTTTATATATATATATTGGTTTCCAAAATCAGAATAAATTATTTAGACTGGATGAAGAGGAATCCGATAAGCTATGGAGCTCTTCTTTCACAGATATGCAGTCGAGGCACAGGGTCAGCAAGTTACAACAACAAACAAAAGAAAATGAGTGCAACGTGTAAAAATGTAAGCAAGTCACAAAATAACTGAGCATATAAGCACAAAGTACGTAAAATCCTGCCAGTTTTTCAACACTAAATACAAATGTAGGGGTTGTTACGGGGAGAAAGGCGGACAAACACAAGGGTGTCTGGATCCACACACGGGTGTCTACATCCACGTCCGCATCGGTTAACCCTGGGGGGGCATGGGGGTGCTGTGATCCCCCATAGCCCCACCCCTCGGAGAGGATTCTTATAAAAGGCGGGGAGCCAGAGGGCTCGGGGCCAGTGTGTTAGATGATTACCAGAGAAGACTGAAGACCGGCAGAATAGGCCCTGGAACTCCCCTGGCTCGCTGTCCTTGTCAGGGCCGAGCAGGGCAAGTGGCGCGGCCCCAAGAGCTCCAGGACCGCTGCTCTTGTAAGAGCACGGCCTGGTTAGCTGGGTGCCGGGATCCGTGCTTGACCAGGGCCGGATCAGATAGCCTCCCCTAGCACTCATAGCGGAGGACTGGGAATATGAGAAGTCAGGGGATAGTGCTAGGGGTGTTTCCCATTGAGTACGGGTGAAGGGGCCGTTACCCCTTCAAGTATTGTTACCGCCTTTTGGTTAAATAAAAGAGTGTGCCTCAACTACGTCGTCTGTCTCCCTGATAACTCACTAAACCTGTATAAGTGTAGTGTATCGTGTCGTGTATAGTGTAGTATATAGTGTAGTGTGTAGGTTAAACGTTGAGTTTTATAAGGGCACCACGGGGTGACCAGCCCCTCCCCACCCAGCCCCACCCCCCACCCAGCCCCACCCTCCCCACCCAGCCCCTCCCCTCCTCCCCCAGCCCCTCCCCACCCTCCCCTCCCCCAGCCCCTCCCCACCCTCCCCTCTCCACCCAGCCCCACCCCTCCCACCCCCACCCTCCCCTCCCCATGCACGACAGACAAATAATCCCTGGTGGGCAGTGTGGAACCTGTTGTTCCTACCGGTATAACAGTGGGAAATATCTGAACCGGTCCTGGGCCTCCCATTGGTCGACTCAACCTCAAATGAGTACCTGATGCAGTGTATACACATCACCACGAGGGAGACAAATGCGGCTGGGCGTGGTGTTGGCCACCCACTCCCCTGTGTACTGTGCCAGTCCTCATTAGGTGCTCACTAACACCACTTGCCTCAAAAATCTGTTAAGGCTATGAGGGGGATCTTTGTACAGTGGCATTGGCTACGTATAAACTGATACTTTGAACGGAGTTTATAATACAGCATGGCCTATGTAACGCATCATATACCGTGAACACAGCACCATGAAAGTGTGTGCCGTATAATACAGAGTATGTGTAAAGGAGCATAGCCTGTGCACGTACTGCAGCGTTACTTTGAACTGAAACGTGGCATGGCCGTTATGTGTAGAACAGCATTTCTTGTGTATATGTAGTGGGTTCCCACGGAGACTGGAGACGTAGCTTAGAGGCAACACGGTTTATTTAAATCTTATAACAGAAGCCCCTTTTACTCCCACTACTTGGGGAGGTATGGCCTCCGGGCTAACGTGCCCTATCACTGGGGCTACGGGTTCTGAGTCCTCCGACTAAGGGTGGCCTAAGGGAGGCTTTGCTGACCCGACCCAGCCAAGGTGCGGGTCTCGACCACTAGTCCGTGCTCGGCCCCGGCCCATAAAAGGACGTCGGGTCCCAGGGTCCCAGGGTCCCAGGGTCCCAGCCGGTCTTCAGTCTTCGTCTTCAGAGCACTGCCTCAGGCCGTCCTGGGGTCCGTCTTTTATGCCCACCTCGGGGACTCTCCACCCCCGGTACCGCCCCCTTTCTGGAACCTTCCAGGTGGCTCTGGAATAACCCCCCAACCCCTCACCTGGGGTCGGGGGGGGGGGGAACTCGGCCTCTCAACGGTCCCGGTTCTCTCTCTAACTCAGGGTGGCACCCCCTGTCGACTCGTGCCTACAACTACAGGTAAGCACACAGGGTGGTGTGTGCTTTGTATTTCCGACGCTACATATACACCAAGAAATACTCTACATAGAGAGAGCATTGCATCTGTGTGTGTGTACTGCATGACACACGGTGTACGGTGTGTAATGCACAGTGATGGGCTGCTGCTGCTGCACCTGTTGACGTTGATGTCGGGGCAGGCAGAGTCCTCGCTCCGGGTCCCGGTGGCGTTGCTCCGGGGGAACGTGCAGAAGAAGGCGTTGGCCAGGAGGCAGGCGGCCTGCTCCTGAGACATCGTCAGCATCAAGCCGGTGTCCCGGCGGAGCAGCGGCAGGGGCTGGGGACACGTGCGGTGCACAGGGCGCAGCGACGTTACACGGGGCAACGGGTGGCACGGGGTTGCAGAGGAGCAACGGCGCAATGGTAACACCAATGCAGAGCACTGAGCCTGCAGCACTGGGATACTGGGGTCTGGATCAAGGAGTTCTGAAATGCACGGAAACCAGATTATTGTTGTACACGTGAGGTTAATGCTGCAGCCCTGTAATTACTTGCTCATGCAACTGCTGGTGAAAGAAACCCCACTAGAGGGCGGTCTAGAGTGCCGATCCGGTGGGTATGTTTTGGCCAACTTTTCCACACTGACCATACGTCTTGAAAGAGGTGGGAGTACTCGCCATTTAGCCCACTGCACGCGACCCACTGATGGACTGTGGGTGGACAAAAACAGGGAATTGTAAGAATCCTGGTCAATGTTTTCAAGGCCAGGCTGGCAGATCGAACCGCGACATTTTAAGTCAATCGTGACAACCATTCCACAGTCATGGCAGCAGCCCTTTTGCAGAAATCAAATAAAATATTGGAGAGGGCTTCACACAAGAAACAAGAAGATTTAGTGGTTTGGACGTGGCTCTCCAATGAATACAGAGAGGGTACCACAAGTAGCGGTGCATACTCGGGCGCAAGGAAATAGAAGCAGAGACAAAGAATGAGATAGATCGATGCAATAAAGAATTGGCAGTGGTGCACCAAGCACGACCCCTTGCTGAGCGCTGCAGCAGCAGCCCTCACCCATCCCCGGCCCTCTCCCCCCACCCTCCACTTCTCACCCTGACGCCACACAACCCGTGGGTAGGCGCTGCCCTCTGGTGGACAAGGCGAGGTACAGGCGGCAGCACGAGACGCCAGCAGCGTTGCGCTGCCAGGGTTACTCACCCGAACACCTCCGTACACTTACACACCTACACACACCTCTATACACTTACACACACCTACACACACACACCTCTACACACTTACACACCTACACACACACACCTATACAACAACAACCGCCATTCGCCACTAAGTGGCGGTGACGTCACCACGACGCTTGTGCCAGGCCAAGTGCACCTTGAGGCCACGTGAAGTGTCGAACGCCCGCTGGCAGGAGGTCACGGGGCAGACCCAGCAGGTGCCACGGGTCGACTGACCGAGATGACCGAGATGACTGGGTGATGCACCACCTGTGCCCCCTACCGTACCAACTTGCTGTGCTTTAGCCACCCGGCGCTCCGCTCGTTGTTGTGAGCGTCGCTCCTCCGCCCTCCGTTGTTGTTGGAGGGCGACTGCCTCCAAATGCCCAGTAGCGTCCTTCACGAGCCTCCTCCACTGAGGCCGATCTTGACACTGCTGGTACCAGTCATTGGCAAGTCCACTCAGCTCCACGTCCTCCTGTACCACATCACTCCATCTCTTCTCTAGCCCGTGCCGCGCCCGTTTAGCCCCCTCGATCCGGTCGAACAAAAGCTGTTTAGGCATGCGGTAGCTGGGCATGCGGGCTACATGACCCAGCCAACGCAGCCTTGCCTGCCGGAGGAGCTCACCGATGGGACTTTGCCCAGATCTTTCAAGGATTTGTGAGCTCCTCACACAATCCAGCCTGGTTAAACCCAGGATGGATCGTAGGCAGGCCAGCCTAAATGTTTCCAACCGGCGAAGATGCTCCATTAGGGGGGTCCACGTTTCGCAAGCGTAGAGAAGGGAGGGAATGACCGTGGCCGAGAAGACCTGAAGCTTCGTGCGGAGCGACAGACCAGGTAGCTTCCACTCAGCGTTACGCAACCGATGAAAAGATAATGCCGCTCGACTGATTCGGAGTGAGACCTCGGCTGATAAACTGGAGCCGGTCATAAGCACACTGCCCAGGTATGAGAAACTCCACTCTCTCCACAACTGCCCCATCACCGATTGGGAGTTGTGGGGGTGGAGTGTCCGATGGTACAAAATACCCAGGCAGGTGCTTAGTTTTGGTGGGGCTGATGGTAAGGCCCCACCTCTTAGTGGCACGCTCCAGTCTCAGCAGCAGCGTCTCGAACTCCTCTTCTGAATGAGCAGCTATTACCAAATCATCGGCATACATAACGTGGTTGACCAATAGGGAGCCATCCCTTGATCGCACCCAGGCGTCGATCAGCCTCCCATTATATCTGTACCAAATGGAAATTCCCCCGGTACAGCTATTGAAGGCTTCACGAACTACGCAGTCGAAATAGATGTTAAATAATGTGGGAGCCAGAGGACATCCCTGTCGCATCCCAAGGTGTACAGGGAAAGGCTCCGACTCCTGGCCACGTAGTTTTACCCGGGCCCGCTCACCATCATGAAGGTCCTTAATGATCGTGAGCAGAGGGTCAGGGACTCCGAAAGCACGAAGAACAACCCAGAGCCCAGGCCTACTGATGGTATCATATCCCTTGACCAGGTCAATAAAGCAGAGATGAAGGTCTTGTTGGAATTCCCTACACCTCTGCTGTAGCAGACGGACAGAAAATATGCATCTGTACAGGACCGCCCTTTCCTGAAACCGCATTGGGGTTCCGCAAGCCTCTCCTCAGCGTGCCTAGCAAGGCGATGTTGAATAATCCTTGCCAGGACCTTTCCCGGCACACTGAGGAGTGAGATGCCCCTGTAGTTGTTACAGTCTGTGCGGTCCCCCTTCTTAAAGAGGGGGACCACCAGGGCATCCTTCCAATCCTGCGGTACCCGTCCAGCGGTCCAGACTGTTGTTATGATGTCATATAGGGCAGTCTGTGCACAAGCGCCACCCTCCCTCAGCATTTCGCTTGGGAGATCATCTCTGCCCGGTGCCTTTGCTGGTCTCAGACTCCGGAACGCCTTCAGTACTTCCTCAACAGATGGTACCTCAGCCAGCCACTCACAGGGGGTGACCTCCTCCAATATTTGAGGCACCGCAGCCTCCGCAGGGTTATCCCCACTTTGTGCCATGATGTTTTCCTGGCTGAGAGATTTTCCCTCCCCCAGGACCTCACACACACCTATATACACTTACACACACACCTCTATACACTTACACACACAAACACACACACCTCTACACACCTACATACACACCTCTATACACTTACACACACACACCTATATACACTTACACACACCTACACACACACCTCTACACACCTACACACACACCTCTATACACTTAAATACACCTACACACACCTCTACACACTTGCACCTACACACACACCTCTATATACGTACACACACCTACACACACCTCTACACACTTACACACACCTACACACACACCTCTACACACTCACACACCTACACACACGCTTCTATACACTTACACACACCTACACACACCTCTACACACCTACACACACACCTCTATACACTTACACACACCTACACACACACCTCTACACACCTACACACACCTACACACACCCCTCTACACACCTACACACACACCTCTATACACTTACACACACCTACACACACTTCTATACATCTACACACCTACACACACACCTCTATACATCTACACACCTACACACACACCTCTATACACTCACACACACCTATACACACACACCTCTATACACTCACACACACCAACACACACACCTCTATACACTCACACACCTACACACACACACTTCTATACACTCACACACACCTCTAGACACTTACACACACCTACACACACACCTCTATACACACACCTCTATACACTCACACACACTGACACACACCTCTATACACTTACACACACCTACACACACACCTCTACACACCTACACACACCTATGCACACACCTCTATATACTTACACACACCTACACACACACACCTCTATACACCTACACACACACACCTCTATACACTTACACACACCTACACACACCTCTATACACCTAAACACCTACACACACCTCTATACACGTACACACACCTACACACACACCTCTATACACTTACACACACACCTCTATACAGTTACACACCTACACACACACCTCTATACACCTAAACACCTACACACACACCTCTATACCCTTACTCACACCTACACACAGGAGGAGGTGGTAGTGCAGGAACGAAAGGGCCTGGCTCGTGTGGCGAACGCGATCCGTGCGCTCCTCCGCAGCATGATGCTGTTTTGTTGCGACCGGTCGACCGCACAGTTGGGGTGATGGAGGTGGTGCGGTGCTTACCATGCCGCTATCACCACATGCACCACACCATCTACCCACCCCGTGATACACACCACACACACCACAAACACCACTCGCACCACACACACCACATACACCACTCACACCACACACACCACACACACCACACACACCACACAAACCACACACACCACTCACACCACACACACCACTCACACCACACACCACACACACCACTCACATCACACACAACACTCACACCACACACACCACACGCACCACACACACCACACGCACCACACGCACCACACGCACCACTCACACCACACACACTACACACACCACTCACACGACACACACCACTCATACCACACACACCACTCACACCACAAACACCACACACACCACACACACCACTCACACCACACACACCACTCACACCACACACACCACTCACACCACACACACCACTCACACCACTCACACCACACACACCACACACACCACTCACACCACACACACCACTCACACCACACACACCACTCACACCACACACACCACTCACACCACACACACCACTCACACCACACACACCACACAAACCACTCACACCACACACACCACTCACACCACACAGACCACTCACACCACACGCACCACACGCGCCACACGCACCACTCACACCACACACACCACACACACTACACACACCACTCACACCACATACACGACACACACCACTCATACCACACACACCACTCACACCACAAACACCACACACACCACACACACCACACACACCACAAACACCACACACACCACACACACCACTCACACCACACACACCACACACACCACACACACCACTCACACCACACACACCACACACCACTCACACCACACACACCACACACCACACACACCATACACACCACACAGTTCCCCGGAAAGACGGTGCCACTGGGACCGCAGCCCGGGAAGGAAACTGAGCAGCAGATGCCAGGACTGGACTGGACAATGACTGCTGCCAACAGACTAACTCTGTTCAGAGATAGGATCAATCCAATGTATTATGTAATACGTATCATTGTTATTTTTATTATTAACGTCATGACATGAACTTATGAGGAAACAATGTAACTTTGCATTGCTTGTGAGTGCTGCCTGGGTTTGTTAAATGTGCCTTGGCTCGTGTGCAGTGTCCCGGCTGTGTGTGCGGCGGTACAATGACAACTATGTCATGAGAGAAGTTTCAGGAAATGGCCCTTCTTCAGAACGTGTACAGGCAGTGGTGGGAAAAGATAATCAGGCGATTCGTCTGACACATCCGCCCCCTGACTGCCCCACTGCCCCTCTGCCAAGCTGCTCCGCTGTCCTGCTGCCCCAATGCCCACGGCCCCACTGCCCCTCTGCCCCACTGCCTCACTGCCCCTATGCTCCGCTGCTCCACTGCGCTGTTGCTACTCTGACCTAATGCCCCACTGTTCCATTGCCCCACTTTCCCACTGCCATCACATCCATCACGAAGCAGCGAGACGTCCACACCACCTCATTAAATATTACCCTGATGTGCACGCAGAGAGAGAGACCCTCGTTAAACATTAAATACTGGAGGGGGCTGCTGTGATGCAATGGCTCGTAAAATGCACTGGCAATAGAGAGATTGCTGGTTCCACCTTCTGGCCCAGCAGTTGAAACAAATGGTCGAGTACTAATAGGGTTTTCCCCCTTTTTTCTGGCAACAAAACTGACACCTTTTACAAGGCATCATGCTTACATTAACCACAATACTTCCAGTCAAATGTTGCCAGAAAAAAGGGGAAAACCCCTATTAGTATATTTTGGTACTGGCAAAGGAGGTCCCAAAATGGTCGAGTATCTTAAGTTCCCCTGCCTCTGTCCGCCAAACAGTACAACTGGGTACACCAAAATCTAGTGGCAAGTTGGGTGGGTAGGTGGTGGATGAATGAGTGCATCGGTGTGTGGGTAATTGGATGAGTTGGTACCTGGGTAAGTGGATGGTAGGTGGTTGAATGGGTGGATGGGTAATTGAATGAGTGGGTCAGTGTGTGAATGAGTGGGTGGGTGGGTGTGTGGTAGGTGGATGGATGAGTGGGTAATTCAGTGTGTAGATTAGTGGATGTGTGAATGTGTTAATGAGTAAGTTGGTGGTTGGTGAATGATTAGGTGGGTGGATGAGTGAGTGGGCGGGTCAGTGAGTTAGTTTAAATGAATGAGTGGTTGAATGGGTAATTAAATGAATGGGGAGGTGGATACATGATTTGGTGCTTGGGTGGGTCAGTGGGTAATTGAGCGAGTGGGGAATGAGTACGTGGGTGAGTGGATTTTTGAATGAGTGAATGGGTGAGTTCGTAAGTTTGTGTGTGAGGGGATAATTGAGTGGTTGGATGAGTGAATGGGTAAATTAGTGGATATTTGAGTGAGTGGTTGGATGGGTGAATGGGTAAATGAGTGGTGGGTGAATGGGGAGGTGATTGGGTGAGTGGATGAGTGGGTGCGTGGGCGGGTGGGTGAGTGGATGGGTGAGTTAGTAAGTGGGCGAGTGGGTGGGTGAGTGGGTGGATACGCGGGTGGTTGAGTTAGTAGGTGGGTAAGTTAGTAGGTGGGTGAGTAGGTGGGTGAGTGGATGGGTGAGTGGATGGGTGAGTGGGTGGGTGAGCGAGTGAATGAGTCGGTGAATCATTGAATTAGTGGGTGAGTAGGTGACCGAGTGAGTACATGAGTGGTTGAGTGGGTGAGTGGGTGGGTGAGTAGTTGAGTGGGTAATTGAGTTAGTGGGTGAATACGTAGTGGGTTATTGGGTATTTGAATGATTGAGTGATTGGGTGAGTGGGTGGGTGAGGAGGTGCGTGAGTGGGGGAGTGAGAGTGGGTGGGTGGGTGAGTGCGTGGGTAAATTAGTGGATGAATGAGTGGGTGGGTGTGGGTGGGAGAGTGAGTGGGAAAGTGAGTGGGAGAGTGAGTGAGTGAGTGGGTGGGTGAGTGGGTGGGTGTGTGGTAGGTGGATGAATGAGTGGGGAATTCAGTGTGTAGATTGGTGGATGTGTGAATGTGTTAATGAGTCAGTGGGTGGTTAAGTTGGTAAATGATTAGGTGGGTGGATGAGTGAGTGGGCGGGTCAGTGAGTTAGTTTGAATGAATGAGTGGATACATGATTTCGTGCTTGGGTGGGTCAGCGGGTAATTGAGTGAGTGGGGAATGAGAACGTGGGTGAGTGGATTTTTTAATGAGTGATTGGGTGAATGGGTTCGTGAGTCTGTGTGTGAGTGTATAATTGAGTGGTTGGATGGGTGAATGGGTAAATTAGTGGATATTTGAGTGAGTGGTTGGATGGGTGAGTGGGTTAATGAGTGGGTGAATGAGTGGTGGGTGAGTGGGGAGGTGATTGGGTGGGTGGGTGAGTGGGTTCGTGGGTGGGTGGGTGAGCGGATGGGTGGGTTAGTAAATGGGCGAGTGGGTGCGTGGATGGGTCAGCGGGTGGGTGAGTTAGTAGGTGGGTGAGTGGATGGGTGAGTGGGTGGGTGAGAGCGAGTGAATCATTGAATGAGTGGGTGAGTAGGTGACTGAGTGAGTACTTGAGTGGGTGAGTGAGTGGGTGAGTGGGTGGGTGAGTCGTTGAGTGAGTGGTTGAGTGGGTAATTTAGTGAGTGGGTGAATATGTCCGTGGGTAATTGCGTATTTGAATGATTGAGTGATTGGGTCTGAGGACCAGACACGGTTGTGACCACTCCGTCCCCGTCGAGCGCCTTGCTGGCCTTCATCGGGGCTCACTACCAACACGAGCTGCCCTAGATATGTATATGAGAATCAAAATCTGAATATGTAATCATACTGGAGGAATCCGATGAGCTATACAGCTGTTTTCAGAGATGTCCAGTAGGGGCGGGTTTGAACGTTACAGCAACAAACAATCCAAAAAATACGATCGGAGTGCAAGGTATAGGAAAAGTAAACAAATCAGTAAAAAAGTTACTAAGCAATTTTTGTTATCTTATCAGGCAAAATCCAATGAGGTATTAGCTTATATTTCAGAAGCCACTTGACCACAAATGATAACTCATGTCTGGGGGCAGCTATTGAAGGCAGCCTGAGATGAACATGATGTATGCTGAACTTCTTTCGCACCGTACATAGCCAACCGTGCTAATCCGAAGTGCCGGGGAAGGACAACAACAGTAATAGGTTAGGGACAGGGCTATAGGGTCAGGGCTATAGGATGTAGGGGCACTGCAGGTTCTCCACAAGGCACGTGATGCCCTCTAGTGGACGAACGCACAACTACAGCTGCTGCTGTTGCTGCTGCAACGCAAGGAACAAGACAACCGGGCTGTACAGCCTCCACATCGCCACTTCTCCACGCACACAAAGCGAACCTTCTCAGAGTGCATCTCATCATCAACATTAACTCAGCGCAAACAGCACCCTGAAACAGGCTTCATCTCTCAGTGTCTCATCAGCAGTCAGGCTCGCTTGAACCAACACTGGTGAACTGCCAGATGTTACTGACAGGGAACCACTCTGTTAGACGAGCCTTTTGCCCGTCCAAGGACGGGTGTATTGCAGTAAATGTGAAACTTGCAAGCGACAAAGCAGACCACGACGTGATATTCATTGCATCCATTCGTGTGCAATCTGTAAGGCCGCGGTGACACGGACCTATTTCATTTACAGGTTATCATCCCTAGTTCATCATGACGTCCTTTTTACTTTGATGTCTCAACTGCGTTATGGAGATCGCGTGACGTCAGGGTTGTTCTGCCTTTGTTGTCGTGAGGGTTGTGAGTTGACGCCGAGGAGGGGGGAGGAGGCGCCTCGGCTCCCCATGTGGAGTGACGTCACCCACTAATTATTATGAATGGGGGGGGGGGGTGTCCATGTGGAGGACGTCACCTGCTCATGAATATTAATGAGGGGGGCTGGTGGATGTGGAGTGGCGTCACGAGCGTTAAGGACAGACATTCCTGGGTGATGAGAGTAGATCTATGGGCCTGCTTCAGCACAGGACCGTGTAGCGCAGTGGCAGGAGCCTGGCGCTGCTGCTGCTGCTGCCGCCACTGCGGTGCACGGCGGAGACGCGGCGCCCTCTCGTGGGCGAGTCTCTGGGGCTGCAGATTATTGGGTGAAGCTGCGTTGGCAGCGACGCACGAACGCAATTCAAGACGACAAACTCAACACATTGGCCAATCACCCTGTGGCCTGAAAGAACCTCGACAGGCGGGAAAGTCGCGCCATGGAACTTGTGTCCAGCCCAGCGGCTCTCCTCGTCACCAGCGGGGGGACGACCTCGCGAGAAGCCGCCTCGGCGCGTGGCCTCGTCCCGCGACCTCTGCCGCTGCCGCTGGTGGTGGAGGTGGTGGTGGTGGTGGAGGTGGTGGTGAAGGTGGTGGTGGAGGTGGTGGAGGTGGTGGTGAAGGTGGTGGTGGAGGTGGTGGAGGTGGTGGAGGTGGTGGTGGTGGTGGAGGGTGGTGGTGGAGGTGGTGGGAGGGGTGGTGGGAGGTTGTGGTGGTGGAGGTGGTGGTGGTGGTGGAGGTGGTGGTGGAGGTGGTGGTAGTGGTGGAGGTGCTGGTGGAGGTGGTGGAGGTGGTGGTGGAGGTGGTGGTGGAGGTGGGGTGGTGTGGAGGTGGTGGTGGTGTGGAGGTGGTGGAGGTGGTGGTGGAGGTGGTGGTGGAGGTGGTGGAGGTGGTAGTGGAGGTGGTGGTGGTGGGAGGTGGTGGGAGGTGGTGGTGGAGGTGGTGGTGGAAGGTGGTGGTGGTGATGGTGGAGGTGGTGTGGTGGAGGTGGTGGGAGGTGGTAGTGGAAGGTGGTGGTGGTGGAGGTGGTGGTGGAGGTGGTGGTGGTGGTGGTGGAGGTGGTGGTGGAGGTGGTGGTGAGTGGTGGTGGTGGAGGGTGGTGGTGGAGGTGGTGGGGTGGTGGTGGTGGAGGTGGTGGTGGAGGAGGTGGTGGTGGTTGGAGGTGGTGGTGGAGGTGGTGGTGGAGGTGGGTGGGTGGTGTGGAGGTGGTGGTGGAGGTGGTGGTGGAGGTGGTGGTGGTGGAGGTGGTGGTGGTGAGTGGAGGGTGGTGGTGGTGGAGGTGGTGGTGGAGGTGGTGGAGGTGGTGGTGGTGGTGGAAGGTGGTGGTGGAGTGGGGTGGAGGTGGTGGTGGAGGTGGTGGTGGAGGTGGTGGTGGATGGTGGAGGTGGTGGTGGTGGAGGTGGTGGTGGAGGTGGTGGTGGAGGTGGTGGTGGGTGGATGGTGGTGGAAGTGTGGTGGTGGTGGTGGAGGTGGTGGGGTGGTGGTGGAGGTGGTGGTGGAGGTGGTGGTGGAGGTGGTGGTGAGGGGGTAGGTGGTGGTGGTGGAGGTGGTGGTGGTGGTGGAGTGGTGGTGGTGAGTGGAGGTGGTGGTGGAGGTGGTGGTGGAGGTGGTGGTGGTGAGGTGGTGGTGGTGGAGGTGCGTGGTGGTGGTGGGAAGGTGGTGGTGGTGGTGGTGGAGGTGTTGGTGGTGGTGGTGGAGGTGGTGGTGGTGGAGTGGTGGTGGTGGTAGGTGGTGTGGTGGAGGTGGTGGTGGTTGTGGAGGGTGGTGGTGGGTGGAGGGTGGTGGTGGTGGTGGAGTGGTGGTGGTGGAGGTGGTGGTGGGGTGGTGGTGGAGGTGGTGGAGGTGGTGGTGGTGGTGGGAGGTGGTGGTGGTGGTGGAGGTGGTGGTGGTGGAGGTGGTGGTGGATGGTGGAGGTGGTGGTGGTGGTGGTGGTGGAGGTGGTGGTGGGTGGTGGAGGTGGTGGTGGTGGTGGAGGGTGTGGTGGTGGAGGTGGTGGTGGTGGAGGTGGTGGTGGTGGAGGTGGTGGTGTGGAGGGGTGGTGGTTGGTGGTGGTGGAGGTGGTGGTGGTGGATGGTGGTGGAGGTGGTGGTGGTGGTGGATGGTGGTGGTGGTGGTGGTGGAGGTGTGGTGGGTGGGGTGGGTGGTGGTGGTGGTGGTGGAGGTGGTGGTGGAGGTGGTGGTGGAGGTGGTGGTGGTGGGAATGGGACGCGAACCCTGGAGATCTCCTCCTCCCCCTTCTCGCGAGCTAAACGACCTCACCCGCTAAACTTTAACCGAGTGTCCATGTCGTGAGGTATCCGAACTCTGCTCACTGCAAGGGAGTAAAAATCGACGGACGCTCTGCACGCGTGACGTCATTTGTCCGCCCTCGCTGCTTCCTATTGGAAACCGCATTGCTTACGATCTACAAGTTTATAAAGGTCTTTAACATAGTTGTAAGTGATCATACGGATTCAACATTTGTCGTAGTTATTCTATACGAGCAGATTCGTACATAATTATTCCCCAATCTATAGTCAAATGTAGAGTATAATTTCACACATGTATACATCACCTCACTACACCCCCACTAATAACCGAACGAGGAAGAAGGTCGCGCAGACAAACGAGTCGCCTTGTAACGAGTGCGTGGTCTCGGTGCGTGCGTGGTGAAGTCGGCGCGGGAGGTCGGGGGGCAAAGGGACGCGGCGGGGGGCGTAGACGCCGCCGCCGCCGCCGCCGCGTGTCGTCTGCGGAGTCCCTCTTCGCGTCTGTGGCCACAGCGAGACCCCCGCGACTCGACGGCGGCGCCAAGTGGAGACCTCGGGTCGGCCCTGTGACGTCACCGCCTTGCCACGCGGTGGCGCCACAGCGCGGCAGCAGTCGGCAGCAGCGGCACCTCGCGGTTTTGTTGGTCGTAGCACCGAAATAAACTTACTAGCGTAGCAGCTACACGCTGTGTGGGCTCGGTGCAGTGGGTGTAAGAGGCGCTTGTGAAACGTGGACCCCCCTAATGGAATAGCTGCGCCGGTTAGAAACTGTCTAGGCTGTCCTGCCTACGATCCATCCTGGGGTTAACCTGCAGGCTGGATCGTGTGAGGAGCTCGCAAGTTCCTTGAAAGATCTGGACAAAGTCCCTGCAGGCAAGGCTGCGTTGGCTGGGTCATGTAGCCCGCATGCCCAGCCACCGCATGGCCAAGCAGCTTCTGTTTGGCCGGATAGACGGGCCTAAACGGGCACGACATGTTCTTTGGGTAAATTCACGTAGACAGGTTCAAAGAAAGAAGCAGTCACGAAAGCGTTAAGTCAAGATTTGGGCACGACATGGGCTGGAGTAGAGATAAACTGATGCGGTACGGGAGCATGTGGAGCTGAGTGGTCTTGCCTCTCTCCATTGTACCCACTACATTAGTATGTTGAAGGGTGTGTTTAAGTGTATAGAGGTGTGTGTGTAGGTGTATAGAGGTGTGTGTGTAGGTGTGAGTGTATAGAGGTGTGTGTAGGTGTGTGTGAGTGTATAGAGGTGTGTGTGTAGGTGTGTGTGTATGTGTATGTGTAAGTGTATAGAGGTGTGTGTACGTGTGTGTGAGTGTATAGAGGTGTGTGTGTAGGTGTGTGTAAGTGAATAGAAGTGTGTGTGTAGGTGTGAGTGTATAGAGGTGTGTGGAGGTGTGTGTGAGTGTGTGTGAGTGTATAGAGGTGTGTAGGTGTGTGTGAGTGTGTAGAAGTGTGTGTGTAGGTGTGTGTGTAAGTGTATAGAGGTGTGTGTGTAGGTGTGTGAGTGTATAGAGGTGTGTGTAGGTGTGTGTGAGTGTATAGAGGGGTGTGTGTAGGTGTGTGTAAGTGTCTAGAGGTGTGTGTGTAGGTGTGTGTAAGTGTATAGAGGTGTGTGTGTAGGTGTGTGTAAGTGTCTAGAGGTGTGTGTGTAGGTGTGTGTGAGTGTATAAAGGTGTGTGTGTAGGTGTGTAGAGGTGTGTGTGTATGTGTGTGTAAGTGTATAGAGGTGTGTGTAGGTGTGTGTGTAGGTGTGTAGAGGTGTGTGTGTATGTGTGTGTAAGTGTATAGAGGTGTGTGTAGGTGTGTGTAAGTGTATAGAGGTGTGTGTGTAGGTGTGTGTAAGTGTATAGAGGTGTGTGAGTGTATAGAGGTGTGTGTAGGTGTGTGTAGGTGTGTGAGTGTATAGAGGTGTGTAGGTGTGTGTGAGTGTATAGAGGTGTGTGTGTAGGTGTGAGTGTATAGAGGTGTGTGTAGGTGTGTGTGAGTGTGTGTGAGTGTATAGAGGTGTGTAGGTGTGTGTGAGTGTATAGAAGTGTGTGTAGGTGTGTGTGTAAGTGTATAGAGGTGTGTGTGTAGGTGTGTGAGTGTATAGAGGTGTGTGTATTTGTGAGTGTATAGAGGTGTGTGTAGGTGTGTGTAAGTGTAAAGAGGTGTGTGTGTGAATGTATAGAGGTGTGTGTGTGTAGGTGTGTGTGAGTGTATAGAGGTGTGTGTAAGTGTCTAGAGGTGTGTGTAGGTGTGTGTAAGTGTATAGAGGTGTGTGTGTATGTGTGAGTGTATAGAGGTGTGTGTAGGTGTGTGTAGGTGTGTGTGAGTGTGTGTGAGTGTATAGAGGTGTGTAGGTGTGTGTGAATGTATAGAGGTGTGTGTAAGTGTCTAGAGGTGTGTGTAGGTGTGTGTAAGTGTATAGAGGTGTGTGTGTAGGTGTGAGTCTATACAGGTGTGTGTAGGTGTGTGTAAGTGTATAGAGGTGTGTGTAGGTGTGTGTAGTGTAAAGAGGTGTGTGTGTGAGTTTATAGAGGTGTGTGTTTGTGAGTGTATAGAGGTGTGTGAAAGTGTCTAGAGGTGTGTGTAGGTGTGTGTAAGTGTCTATAGGTGTGTGTGTAGGTGTGTGTAAGTGTCTAGAGGTGTGTGTAGGTGTGTGTAAGTGTATAGAGGTGTGTGTGTAGGTGTGTGTAAGTGTTTAGAGGTGTGTGTGTAGGTGTGTGTAAGTGTATAGAGGTGTGTGTGTAGGTGTGTAGAGGTGTGTGTGTGTAAGTGTATAGAGGTGTGTGTGTATGTGTGTGTAAGTGTATAGAGGTGTATAGAGGTGTGTGTAGGTGTGTGTAAGTGTACGGAGGTGTTCGGGTGAGTAACCCTGGCAGCGCAACGCTGCTGGCGTCTCGTGCTGCCGCCTGTACCGCGCCTTGTCCACCAGAGGGCACCGCCTACCCACGGGTTGTGTGGCGTCAGGGTGAGAAGTGGAGGGTGGGGGAGGGGTCCGGGGGTGGGGGGGGGCTGCTGCAGCGCTCAGCTGAAGCAGCAGCCGCTGAAAGTCACCGTAAACGTGAACACAATCAGTTAAGATCCGAAATGGTTTATTACGTCCTTCCAATGATTGCTAAGCCCGAATCCATCTTCTCGGTTGAAATTGTCGTTCATGAGGCGATCCACATATACAAACACAGAGACAGTATATAATTTAATGTTGGGTTTGTCTATGGCAGTATATAGTACGGTGTAGACTCGTGTGATGTAAGAGAATAAAGTTTAGATGGAAGCATATTATATAATTTTTACGACGTAGAATTGTAATGTATTACTTACTGTTAGTAACTCAGCTTATTGTAGAGTATAGTAAGTATACTGATGATACTATGTGGTTTATACTTTAGTTGTTTACGTGTTGGTTTTAGTTGTTGCAGCTACATACTGTTAACACTCCTTCCCTTTATTAATGCTACCCCTATCCCCTCCCTTTGATGCTGAATTAGTACTATTCACATACCTGCATTTCCCATATCCTCTCCCTTTGATACTGCTAATCCTGCATAATGCACAGGTATATGTAGTACTAATCACATTCCTGCATTTCCCATGGAAATGCTTAAATTCCTCTTGATATGCAAATTCCTTTGTCAAGGCGCCCAGCTTATATATATGCTCCAAGCTCGTGTGGTGTTTCATTCAGACGCTGTCGCCTCGACAGACCTGGTTTTCACCTGAGGACGGCTGCTTGCATTGTGGCCGAAACGTCGTGAGAATTATTTATTATGTTTATTTTTATTATTTATTACTTCCCTTCTACGTGACTTTACCGAAAGAACCAAGAAGATGAATCACTGCAGTCACGAAAGCTTTAAATCGAGATGTAGAGGTGTTACGTACCGGGGTGTAGCAAGCCATTACGTTGCGGTGTCTACATCACGGTCCGTGCGTGGGGTGTCTACATCAACGTCCGCATACAGCCCCGCCCCTCGGGGGGCAGTTGGCTATATAAGGCGGTGCGCGAGAGAGCTCGAGGCAAGTCGTTGGAGCAGAAGAGCCAGTGGCGACTGAAGACCAGCTAGCTAGCCCTGGGACTACCCTGACTCGCTGCTCTTATAAGAGCCGAGCAGGGCAAGCCAGGGGCGACCTCAGAGCAGCGAGGTCTGTGTCCTTGTGAGGGCCAGGCTCGTGTGGCTGAGGGTCGGACCTGAGCCGAAGCTGGGCCAGGTCAGTGAGCCTCTACAGTAAAATGAAAAACAATTAAATATTCGTTTATTGTGTGGATGAGTGGGTGCGTGCATGTGTGGATGAGTGGGTGCGTGCGTGAGTGGGTGCGTGGGTGGATGAGTGAGTGGATGGGTTGATGCGTCATAGGTGAGTCGCTGAGTGAGTGAGTGGCTGGGTGCATGAGTGTGGGTTAGTGATTGAGTGGGTGGCTTAGTGAGTGGGTCAGTGTATGAATGGCTCAGTAGTTGAGTGGGTGCGTGTGAGTGGCTCGGTGGTTGAGTTCGTGGGTGGTTGAATGTTTTGGTGGTTGAATTATTGGGTGGTTGAGTGATGGGTGGGTGGGTGAATAATTACGTGGTTAGTGGGTGAGTTGCTGAGGGAGTGGCTGGGTGGTTGGGCGAGAGGGTGGGTTAGAAATTGAGTGGGTAGCATGGTGAGTGGATGTGGATGTGACTGGGTGAGTAGGTGAGTGGCTGGGTGAGTATGTGAGTGGATGGATGAGTGAGGGGGTGAGTGGGTTTGTGGATGAGTGAGTGTGTGGGTAGGAATGAAACACCACCACGCTTGGAGCGTATATTTAAAGCTGGGTTGGAAGGGGGGAAGGGCGCCTTGACAAAATAATTTGCATATCAAGAGGAATTTAGCATATTTATGGGAAATGCAGGTATGTGATTAGTACTACTTGTGAAATGCGTAGGAGGTGGGCGGGGGGTTTAAAGTCATTATGCCCGTGCATTATGCAGGATTAGCAGCATCAAAGGGAGGGGATAGGGGTGGCATTAATAAAGGAATGTTAATAGTATGTAGCTGCAGTAACTAAACCACCACGTAAACAACTAAAGTATAAACTACGTAGACATCTCTAACGGCCAAACTGCCAGTGGCGCGAGACGCGGGGGCGGTACAAGGTAACCACGCCCCCCCCCCGTGATGTCACAGCCATGAGCTCCTCCCCCCATGCCCCTCCCCCCTTACCCCCATACCCCACCCCCTCACCGCCCATGCCCCACCCCCTCATCCCCATGCCCCTCCCCCTCACCCCCCATGCCCCACCCCCTCACCTCCCATGCCCCACCCCCCTCCCCCCATGCCCCTCCCCCTCACCCCCCATGCCCCACCCCCCTCCCCCCCATGTCCCCTCCCCCTCACGCCCCCATGCCCCACCCCCTCACCCCCCCATGCCCCAACCCCCCTCACCCCCCATGCCCCACCCCCCTCACCCCCCATGCCCCTCCCCTCACCCCCCATAGCCCCCCCCCCCCGCCCCCCCATGCCCCTCACCCCCATGCCCCACCCCCCTCACCCCCCACCAACCCCTCCCCCCCCCCATGCCCCACCACCCCCTCACCCCCCGGCCCCACCTGCCCCACCCCCCATGCCTCTCACCCCCCATGCTCCACCCCCCTCACCCCCATGCCCCACCCCCCTCCCCCCCCATGCCCCACCCCCCACCCCCCCATGCCCCACCCCCCTCCCCCCATGCCCCACCCCCCCTCACCCCCCATGCCCCACCCCCTCACCCCCCATGCCCACCCCCCTCACCCCCCATGCCCCTCCCACTCACCCCCCATGCCCCACCCCCTCACCCCCCCATGCCCCTCCTCCTCACGCCCCCATGCCCCACCCCCTCCCCCCCATGCCCACCCCCCCCCCCCATGCCCCACCCCCTCACCCCCCCTGCCCACCCCCTCACCCCCCATGCCCCACCCCCCTCACCCCCCATGCCCCACCCCCCTCACCCCCCATGCCCCTCACCCCCATGCCCCTCCCCCTCACCCCCATGCCCCTCCCCCTCACCCCTCATGCCCCACCCCACTCAACCCCCCATGTCCCCACCCCCCTCACCCCCCATGCCCACCCCCCGCACCCCCCATGCCCCACCCCCCTCACCCCCATGCCCCACCCCCCTCACCCCCCATGCCCCACCCACCCTCACCCCCCATGCCCCACCCCCCTCACCCCCCATGCCCACTCCCCTCACCCCCCATGCCCCACCCCCTCACCCCCCCACTGCCCCACCCCCTCAACCCCCCATGCCCCACCCCCCTAACCCCCCATGCCCCACCCCCCCTCACCCCCCATGCCCCACCCCCTCACCCCCCATGCCCCTCCCCCCCTCACCCCCATGCCCCTCCCCCTCACCCCCCATGCCCCTCCCCCCTAACCCCCCATGCCCCTCCCCCTAAACCCCCCCATGCCCCTCCCCCCTCACCCCCCATGCCCCTCCCTCCCCTCACCCCCCCATGCCCCTCCCCCTCACCCCCCATGCCCCTCCCCCCTAACCCCCATGCCCCTCCCCCTAACCCCCCATGCCCCTCCCCCCTAACCCCCCATGCCCCTCCCCCCTAACCCCCCATGGCCCCTCCCCCCTAACCCCCCATGCCCCTCCCCCCTAACCCCCATGCCCCTCCCCCCCTCCCCCCGCTGCTTCTTCCGCTGGGGTCGAGTGGAGGCGGCGCGCGCTGTGCATTGTGGGTGGCGAGCGGCAGATTTTGATTCCCGCTCACGGCCACCGTCATTGTCGAGCGAAAACTTCTGAAGCGGCGGCTCGCTGGGCCTCCTCTACGTCGACTCAGCCTGAAGGTGAGAACCTCGCGCGGTGTGTCCACATCAGCAGTGGCGGCGGCGGTGGGAGGAGACAGAGGAGGCGCCTGGCCCACAGCCGTCACGTTCTGCGGAGTTCGCGGCGCAGCTTCAAGCAGAGCTCGGCCCTGCTGCTGTTGTGGTTACATTATAGTTGTGGTTACATTATAGTTGTGGTTACATTATAGTTGTGGTTACATTATAGTTGTGGTTAAGTTATAGTTGTGGTTACATTATAGTTGTGGTTACAGTTGTTGGTCGTGGTTATTGTTGTGATTATAGTTGTGTGGTTGTTACTGTGGTGGTTGTGCAGGTGGTGGCACACGAGTTAACCCATAGCACCAGGGTCTAGCCCTCCTCTTGTACCGAGCCAGGCAGAGCAGTCGGCCCATGGCACCTGAGTCTGGCCCGTGACCTCCTCCTGCACTTAGCCTGGCACAGCCGTCAATCCATGGCACCTGGGTTATTGTGGTGACGTCACCGCCACGTAGTGGTGAATGGCGACTGTTGATGTGTGTGGGATTGTGTGTGAATATGATGGTGAATGCGTGAGTATGATGGTGAGTATGATGGTGAGTGTGATGGTGAGTGTGATGGTGAGTGTGATGGTGAGTATCATGGTTGTTGAGTAATACTGAGTCTGAGTTTGACTAATTATCTTCCCTCTCGCTGTCTCTGCTTTCCCCCCTAACTACCTCGCCTGGTATACAGGAGTTTGTAGGTTCGATCCCGACCCTGATGCCTGCTGTATATTTGGAGTTTGCATGTCTCTGTCTCTCCCCGTGGTCGCGTTGATTTTTCTCTGGGTCCTCCGGTTTTTCTCTCCACATTAAGAAACATTCGTTTAAAGTTTTGACTTAAAACTTTCGTGACTGCAGGAATTCATATTCTTGGTTCTTTCGGTCAAGTCACGTAAGTAGAAAGAAAAAAAATCTATTTTTTTAAGTAAAAAGAATAAGATGAATTGAAAATAATAAAAGCAATTTATTATATTTATTTTATTTGCATTACGAATTTTTTGGTTTTTTACGTGACTTTACCGAAAGAACCAAGAATATGAATATTCGTTTAAAGTATTTGGCTGCTATAATTTACACGTGATGATGAGCCACTTCGTTGAGCTATTATTGGTGCCAAGTCGCTTCTGAATAAGTAATATTTAAAAGTACTTTTTTTTAAAAACACGCTTTAATTAAATTAAATGTATCACGACTCCAGGAAGTGGCCCCGATGCTTGCCATAACGTAAGGGGCCGTGGTGATTTACAGCCAACGTCAGTTGAGCTTGGACAATTAGACCCAAGCTGAAACAACATAAAAATGAATGTTTATAAATCCTTTTTTATAGAATGTAGTTTTGTCATCAGTATGACATAAGTATACCAAGTTTGTAGTCGATACCACATTGGGAAGTGGGTTAAAATTGAGTTGCAAGATTTGAGGATACGACAACAACAACAACAGAGTGAGTTAAATTAAAGCGCATAATAAAAGAGATGTTTATCTCAGTGGACCTTACCTGGTGAAATGAAAATCGTTGAGATTGTAGTCTAGTTTTATCTCTCCTTCCCGAGCACAACAACAAGCAGGAGTAGTGGGAGGAGCATTCTCCACTAACGGCGCTTGTGCCAGGATATGTACACCACAGATATCCATCACATAGAGACCCAGAGAGTCATCACACATAGACCTATACACTCACTACGCACAGACCCTCAGACTCGCACAGAGGTCTATAGACTCACCACACAAACACATGGACTCACCACAGAGCCCCATAGACTCACCACACAGCCCCATAGATTCACCACAGAGACGCATAGACTCACCCCACAGAGACCCATAGACTCACCCCACAGAGACCTATAGAGTTATACAAAAACGCATAGACTCATCACACAGAGAACCACCGACTCAAACAGACTCGCACAGAGCCCTATAGACTCACAAAACAGAGACACATAGACTCACCACACAGACACATAGACTCACCTCATAGAGACCCACGGACTTTCACAGAGACCCATAGACTCACCTCACAGAGACCCACGGACTTTCACAGAGACCCATAGACTCACCACACAGAGATCCATCGACTCACACGTGAATGTGTGGTGATTTAGTTGAAGGTGGAGGGGGGTTACCAGCCCCTCGCACCCATCCAGAACTCCCTGTGGCCACTGGTGGCTGCGGGCGACGTGAGGTTCACAGCTGGTCAGGGTTGGCGCCCCCCCCCCCCCCAAAATGGCATTTCTCACAACCACCGCTGCATTATCAACCGTCACCATTCGCCAATAAGTAACAGTGACATCACCACAGCGACTGTGCCAGGCCCGGTGCACTTTGAAGCCACGTGAAGTGTCGAAGGCTCGCTGACCGGAGGTCCTGGAACAGACCCAGGTGCCATGGGTTGTCTGACTGAGATGACTGGCAGCACCACCTGTACCCTGTACTGTGCCAAATTGCTGCATATTTATCATCCGGTGTTCCGCTCGTTGTTGTGAGCGTCACTCCGTTGTTGTTGGAGGGCGAGTGTCGCCAACTGCCAAGTAGAAGCATCCTTCACGAGCCTCCCTGCAGAGGCCGATCTCGACACCGCTGGTACCAGTCGTCGGCAAAGCCCACTCAGCTCCACATCCTCCCGTACCGCATCAGTCCACCACCACTCCCGCCCATGCCGTGCCTGCCCAGCTCCCTCCATCCACCCACATACTCACTTACCGGCTTACTCACGCACTCACCTGCTAACGCACCCACGCATGAAATTGTAAATGCAGGCTACGCAAAGCATCGTGATCAATTTACACCAAAATCTACTCTCAGCCACTTAAACCACATATTCGTAAATGATGCGCACCCTAATCAGCCACTATGGCTGCGTGCAGGGTGTTGTGATGTCACGTAGTACGACGTTTTTCTTGCTCCCCCCTCCCCACCCCGTTTTAACGCGTTGTCTATCTATGGCCTCGTCACATTGGCCTTAATAGACGCGTGGTGATGGTGAAAGATGATTCGGCGGTGGACACTGAATTACCGGAGCCCCATTTAACATTCAGGTGACACGGGGCACGGTACGTGAAGAACCTCTTATGTCCTGTAAACAGACTTCTCTGCGTGGGATAGTTAACACCTCTGAATGCACAGACAACTGCCAACGCAGCCTCGCCTGCCGGAGGAGCTCGCTGATGATAGGACAGTGTTCAGATCTCTCAAGGATCTGTGAGCTACTCGCACACAAAGATCCCCGTATAGCCTTTAACAGACTGTTGGGGCAAGTGCTTTATAACATCATCAAAGGGGCGCTGCAATACGATGCAATCAAAATCACCGATCAGAGATTTTCCCATATATGGTCTTTGTTGATTGTGAATCGATACTAATTGTATTGATTCCACTCAGTCGATACAGCAGCAAGCTCAAAATGTCCGATTTTATCTGAAATTTTCTGCGTTTCACAGATCATACAAAGCAACGATATTGATGCCTGGTTTTCTATGTACTTTTATTTTGTAGTCTATCAGACTTTTGTATTAAATCGCTCTGCAAAAAGTCATTTTGTATGCTAATAAATCAATGTTATGCTAATGCAAAATGTCATCATAGCCGCGACTCGGTTTACTCCGATGTGCAATGTCATCTTTATTTCGATCCTGTGAGTGTACAATTTTATATTAAACTTCATTTACTGAGTGAATACAAGACCATTTTTATGCTGATGTGGGTCTTTGAGTGGGTATGTGGCTGAATGGGTATGTGGCTGAATGGGTAGGTGAGTGGGTGGCTGCGAGTCAGAGAGTGGAGCCCCATGGAGGCGAGATGTTAACTACCTTACCTTTTGTACAGGAGGTTGTGGGTTCGGTCTCGATCTTGATGCCTGTATATTTGGAGTTTGCATGTTCTCCTCGTGGTTCATGGGTTTTTCTCCGAGACCTCTGGGTTTTTTGTGGCCACGTTGCTTCTGAATAAGATCTGTATAGCTCTGTGGGCCTTACCTTGTAAAAAAAAATGTTGTTTACAGTTGGGTGAGTTGGTATTTGAGTGCGTATGTGGGTGAGTGAGTTGGTGGGTGGTTAGGTTTTTAGGTGAGGGGCTGGGTGAGTGAGTTGTTGGGTTAGATATGGAGTAGGTCACAGTGTGAGTGGGTGGGTTGGTGCGTGAGTTGGTCAGGGAGTGGGTGGGTGAGTTAATGGGTGGGTGGTTGGGTGAGTGAGTTAGTGAGTGCATGTGCAGGTGGGTGCGTGGATGAGTGGCTTAGTGAGTGGGTTATAAATTGAGTGCGTGGCAGGGTGAGTGGGTTTGTGAGTCGGTTAGTGGGTGGCTTTAGTAGTTGAGTGGGTGAGTCAAAGAATTGAGCGCCACGGTGGCAAGATGTTAACTACCTCGCCTACTATACAGAATGTTGTGGGTTCGATCCCGACCCTGACGCCTGTATATTTCACTACACATTTAGAAACATGTAATAAGAGGAATTGGGTGCAATAAATGTATACAGCGACTTTGTTGAACCATCATTTGTGGCGAGGATGCTTCTGAAAATAATCTTTATAGCTCAGTGGGCCTTACCTGGTAAAAGAATATCTCACATTACCAGAAGAGGTAAGGACTACATATAGAGTGGGTGATTAACTGGGTGGGTCTGTGAGTGTGTTAGAGATTGTGGGTGATAGGGTAAGCCATGGGTGACGTGAGTGGGTGTGTTGTTTGGGAGTGAATAGACGAGTGGCTGGGTGGGTGAGTGGGTGGGTGAGTGGGTGGGTGGGTGAGTGGGTGGGTGGGTGGGTAGGTGAGTGGGTTAGAGATTGATTGGGAGAGTTAGTGGGTGGCTGAGTGGGTGGGTGGGTGAATGGGTTTAGAGATTGAGTGGGTGGTGGGTGGGTGGTTGGGTGAATGAGTGAGTGGGTGGTGGGTGGGTGGTTGGGTGAATGAGTGAGTGGGTGGTGGGTGGGTGGTTGGGTGAATGAGTGAGTGGGTGGGTTTGTGAATGGTTGAGGTGAGTGAGTGGGTGGGTCAGCGCGTGAGTGGGTGTGGGAGTGGGTGAGAGGTGGGTTGGTGAGTTGGTGAGAGGATTAGTGAATTGGTGGGTTCGAGATTGCGTGGCTGGGTGAGTGAGTCGGTTAGAGATTGAGTGGGTGGCAGGGTAAGTGGGTGGGTTGCTTAATGGGTGTGTGAGTGGGTGGATGAATAGGTGAGTGGATAGGTGCATGGTTTAGTGGGTGGGTGAATAAGTGAGTGGGTGGGTGAGTGGGTGGGTGAGTGGATTGTTGCGTGAATGTGTGGGTGGTTGAGTTTTTGGGTAGATGGGTGTGTGAATATGGGAGGTGAGTTCGTGTGTTAGTGGGTGGGTGAGTCGGATAATGAGGCACCATGGTGCCGAGATGTTAACTACCTCGCCTAGTATAAAGGAGGTTGTGGATTTTATTCCAGCCCTTCCGCTTGGATATTTGGAGTTTCTATGTTCTCCCCGTGGTCGCGTGGAATTTTCTCCAGGTTGTCCCTCCACATTTGAACATGCATTTATATAATTTGGTTACAATAACATTCTACGTGAAAAGCCACTTAATTGAACTGTCATTTGTGCTGAGGTGGCTTCCAACAAAGATCTATAGCTCAGGGCCTTACCCAGTAAAATGAAAAACAATTAAATATTCGTTCATTGTGTGGATGAGTGGGTCGTGCGTTAGTGGGTGCGTGGGTGGATGAGTGAGTGGTTGGGGTGATGCGTCGTAGGTGAGTCGCTGAGTGAGTGAGTGGCTGGGTGCATGAGTGTGAGTTAGAGATTGAGTGGGTGGCTTAGTGAGTGGGTCAGTGTATGAATGGCTCAGTAGTTGAGTGAGTGAGTGGGTGATTGAATGAGTGGGTAAGTGTGTGGGTTAGTGGGTGGGAGAGTCAGACAGTGGGGCACCACGGTGGCGAGATGTTAACTACTTCGCTTGGTATGCAGAAGGTTGTGGGTTTGATCCCGACCCTGACACCTGTATATTTCCCTCCACATTTAAAATCAACAAGCATTTATAGGATTTGGCTGCAATACATGTCATAAGCCACTTCGTTGACCTATAATTTTTAACCAGGTCATTTCTGAAAAATATGTTTAGCTTTGTCGGCCTTACCTGGTAAAATAACCACAATTTAGATTTAGTTTAGTGTGTTGGTGAGTGGGCAGGTGAGTGCGTGGGTGGGTGGGTGAGTGGGTGAGTGTGAGTGGCTCGGTGGTTGAGTTAGTGGGTGGTAGTGGGTGGTTGAGTTAGTGGGTGGTGGAATGTTTTGGTGGTTGAATTATTGGGTGGTTGAGTGATGGGTGGGTGGGTGAATAATTACGTGGTTAGTGGGTGAGTTGCTGAGGGAGTGGTTGGGCGAGTGGGTGGGTTAGAAATTGAGTGGGTGGCATAGTGAGTGGATGTGTATGTGACTGGGTGAGTAGGTGAGTGGCTGGGTGAGTATGTGAGTGGATGGATGAGTGAGGGGGTGAGTGGGTTTGTGGATGAGTGAGTGTGTGGGTAGGAGGTTACGTGGGTAGTGGGTGGGTTATAAATTGAGTGAGTGGGTTAGTGACTGGGTGAGTTGTAGTTGAGAGTCAGTTTAAAAGTGAGTTGGTGGGTTAGAGATTGACTGGCTCGGTGAGTGAGTGCTGGGTGGGTTAGTGAGTTGTTGGGTGGGTGAGTGTTAGTGGGTGGATGATCGACTGGGTGGGTGGTTGAGTGAGTAGATAGGTGGGTGGGTTGCAGTGACGTGTGGTGAGGTCAATGGCTGGGGAGGCACTGGCTTGTGTCAGAGCCAGATTCACACACTGAGGGGGACGTGGCCTCAAGGAGGGGGGCGTGTTAGACGTATCCCCCTCAGTGAGGCAAATGTGATGGCTGCCTCCCCTGGTGCTTTTTCATTGCAGTTTCATGACGAGACCAGCGAGCATAAATATCTTTATACTCTTAGTTCTTTCGGTAAAGTCACGTGGGTAAAATTAATAAAAATAAAACAATAAAAATCACGACGTTTCGGAGGCAACACAAGCTTCCGTCTTCAGGTGAAACCGTCACAGCAAACTATCTGTACCTTATATAGTGGTTAAGGGGGGAGGAGCCAGGAAGGGCAGCGGGGGAGGAAGAGTTGTGAAGTGGTCAATTACTGCTTTTGTTATACTGCTGGGTGGGTAAATGAATTAGATACGATTAAGCCGCTCTTGGTTTTGCTGTTTGTGCGCAAGTCACTGTGGGATGAATGGACTCGTGGCCAGGGACGTGTTGCGCAAGTAACTGTGGATGTACATAATAGAAAAGGAGCGGAAATGCCCATGTTTATACCAGTGTTGGCTGACAATAAAGAGTACTGTTAAACGTTAGGGATGTTAACACTCGGTGAAGTAAGATAGTGCCTGTCAGATAAGATGGTCCAAAAAAGTGTAATTAAGTCTTTTTTGCGTGGTTAATAACATCTTTCCAATGATTACTAAGTTTGTACCCATCATCACGGTTGAAATTATGTCTGTGTTTGTATATCTGAATGGCTTCGTGTACAAACCTTTGATGGTAGCCGGGAGGTTTGCAGAGAACCTTGGTCTCGGAAAAGACAATTTCATGAGAGCCCACCGAGTTGTAGCAATGATCGGCAACGGCCGAAGAATCAGTTCTGCCGTGTTTCAGATCTGACTTGTGCTCGCGGACACGATCAGAAACATGACGTTTCGTTTCTCCAATGTAGCAATCACCACAAATGCAACTCAATTTGTAGACTCCAGGATACTGTAAGTCAGGAACGACATCCTTCACAGATGGAATCAGATCACGGATTTTATGCACTGTACTGAATCGGACTTGGATCTTATGTTTGTTTAGAATTTTGGAGATCTTTTTGGTCACGCCTGCTATGTATGGTAACGTGATAGTTTTGGTCGGAGTTTCATGTGGCTGTTCCTGTGTGGTGGGAGAGACAGCTTGGCGGATAGTACGGTCAGAGTATCCGTTCATCCTGAGGGTCCGATGTACATGTCTTAATTCACCGGTCAGGTGGTGTTGGTCAGAAATGCCATGGGCTCTGTGGTATAGCGTTTTGATGAGAGAATTCTTTTGAGATTGGTGGTGGTGGGATTCCGGTTTCAAGTAGGAATCTGTGTGGGTGGCTTTCCTGTAAACAGAATGTCCCAAGGATCCGTCAGGCCTCCTCTCAAACAGAATATCTAAGAATGGTAGTGTAGGGGTGTTAAAAAGAGGGCCCGTTATGCATGGCAGCCTATGGAAAACAAACACAGTGGGCGGGGCTACGTAAGTGCACGAGCAAGTGCTCTCTACGACGTCCGAGGCAGACACCCTGGGGGGGGCTGGTTCGAACGTTATGATCCCCCGGGGCCCCACCCCTCAGGGAGGGGTTGGGTATAAAAGGGGATGTTTCAAAGGGCTCGGCAGTTATGTTTAAGCTAAGGGAAGAAGATTGAAGACGTCTTAGATAGAGCCCTGGACTCCCCTGGTTCGATGTCCTTTTCAGGGCCGGACAGGATTGAGCCAGCGGCGTGGTCCCGAAAGCCAGAGCCGGTGCTCTTGTAAGAGCTGGTCTGGAACTCCGGGTACCAGGCCCGACTTGCCATTGTCGGGCCAGTTAGCCTCCCCTAGCCCATTAGTGGAGGATTCGGGGCTAGGACAGAGTTAGCTAGGGGTGTATCCCGAGTTATACGGGTGAGGGGGCCGATACCCCCTCGAGAGTGTATATGCCCACTGTCATACTGTGAAATAAATATACGTGTGCCTCAACCTCGGCGTCAAGCGTCTTCACCGGTACTTCAATTGGTGTCAGAAGTAATTCGAACATGGACACGCGGAAAACAGCGCGGGCCAAAGTACCGCAGGAGGAAGACACTGCCGAGATCGTCGAGCCCGAGACGGCTCCACAAGACAAGGTGCAGCCGGGGCCTGACGCCTCCTTACCGGGGCATCGAAATGAAGAGGGGCCGCAGCCAGACGCGTTACGGCTGGCTCACGGGAGGCTGGCGGAGCTGCTGTATGCCGCTGCCGCCACGCTGGAGACCATCACGCGACTAGGGGCCGGTGATCCAACACGGGGCGAGGCGAGCCAACGACCAGGGCGCCTTCCCGCCATTTCGGAGCAGTCCGAATTTGAAATTCCCGCCATCGACGCTACAGCTGTTCGGGGCGTGGCCAGCCTAGACATCCGCTCCGACATCGCCGTCGCTGAAGCTGCAACGTCATCACAAGCGCGACAGGCGATCCCATCGGCCGTTCGCACCGACGCACAGCCGAGTGGTGGTGACATCAGCCTGCGGGAGTCCACAACGACCGCTGCGCTTCATCAGAGACTGCCCCCGCTGAAGGAGTTCATCGGCGCGGAGGGGGACTGGGCCGGTTTTCGCCGACGTTTCCTCGCCCATCAGGAGATGGCAAAATGGTCCGATGAGGAGGCTCTCTGCGCGCTGCCGGCGCTCCTCGACGGCGACGCGCTCGCCGCCCTCACATCGGCGCCGAGAGAGAAGCGGTCTACGTTACCGATGGCACTACAGCTGCTGGGCGGGGTCTATGGACCATCGGCTGAATGCCGACAGCAATTTTACGACCGCAAGCGGGGTGAGAAGGAGTCGCCCCTAGCATATCGGACGAGCCTCCTGGCGATGGCTAAGTCGGCCTTCCCTCGTATGGACGACGACGGCGTGGACGCGATGGTCACGGAGAAGATCCTCCTCCTGGCAGACGACCTTGACATCGCGGTCGTCGCCCGGGAGGACGAGGAGATGACATCGCTCCAGGCGGCGCGGCTCCTCCACGCCAACCTCCTGTCACTGCGGCGGAAAGCCAGCAGGGCATCGGCGGGGCGTGCGGTGGCTGCAGCCACCATTCCGACGGAGGAGCTCTACGCCGTCGACCACCGACCGCAACAGGCGACAGGAGCACGGTCGGGCCGGGACGGGCCGGGCCGTTTCAACCGTCCGTCTCCTCCAACGGCGCTCCCGCGGTGTTTCAACTGCGGCGTCCGGGGCCACGTCGCCTCGGGGTGCCGCGCTCCTCGACAGCGCGGGACGACACCTCAACGGGACGACGGGCCTCATCACAAGCTCCACCATCATAACCCGGCGAGTCGCGGCACCCCACATGTTTGGCCCACGCACACACCCGTCACGCACTCAAACACCGCAACGAGAGGGGGGCCGATATCGCGCACCATCGCACCATCACGCACCACCCCGGGTACTCATATCGAACCCGGCCAGTGGTCCGTGCTGGCCGATCGTATGGTAGCCGCATCGTCGGGGTCGTCGGCCGTTGTGGGGCACATCGACGGGGTTGAAGTGCGCATCCTGGTCGATACGGGAGCATCGGCGACCATTATTTCGGAGTTGATTTACAATATTCTTCCTGTCCGGAGTCGTCCTTTGATGCCTGTTAACGTACCATTCTATGCGGCTAACGGGGGCTCACTTGGCATCATCGGACAAATTCGTGCCCAAATTTGTATTGGGGAAATTAAATTGTCTGGGCCGATTTTTGTTTCCTCCTCGCTGGCGGTTCCGTGCCTGCTGGGGACGGACTTCCTGGCCAAAATGCCGATTAGGATATTGATCGACCAGGGATGTATTGAGCTCCCATCGGGCAGACGCATGGCGTTTCTGCCATCGCCTGTTACGACTCGGACGGCGTTCGCGACGGTGCCGGCATTCGTAGAGAGAACGGTGCGCGTCCCTCCGGGGGCGCAAATGTTGATTCCCTTGAAACTTCGGCGGCCCTTCGCTAAGGGTGTTGGGGCCCAAGGGGTTCTGCTGGGGCCGTCTAGGGCCGGGGTTAGTGGACCTCATTTACTTCCGGCCCAGACCATAGTAAGAGGGGACGGTGAACCCTTCATCGCGGTCCTCAATGTGGGCTCGCAGACGGTGGTGGTCCCACAGGGGACCGTGCTTGCTCACGCAACGCCGGTGCCATGTGAGGAACCCGTCGCAAATCACGTCAGCGTTGTCCCTGCGCCGCGACCGCATTCGGACAGCGATGAAGGGTGGCTCGAGGCGCTTTGTGCGGGATCGACGGACCTGTCAGATTCAGAGCGTCAACAACTTAAAACACTACTGCGGGAATTTTCCGACGTTTTTGGTCGGAATAAATACGATTTGGGTTGTACTCACCTGCTGCGTCACCATATTGACACGGGTGACAGCGCGCCAATTCGCCAAAATCCGTTTCGGTTGAGTCCCGCCGAAAAGGACCATGTCAAATCGGCTGTTGATGACATGTTGGCCGCCGACATCATTTCTCCTTCCACCAGCCCTTGGGGAGCGCCGATCGTCCTGGTTAAAAAGCAGGACGGTTCGTTGCGGTTTTGCGTTGATTTCCGGCGTCTTAACAAAATTTCGGTTGCCGACGCATACCCGCTCCCTCGGATGGATGAATCGCTGGACGCCTTGGCGGGAGCGCGATTCTTTTCCACACTGGATTTACTTTCGGGATTCTGGCAGCTTCCTCTGGACGAAGATTCAAAGCCTAAAACT
Organism: Lethenteron reissneri; assembly: GCF_015708825.2. NCBI lineage: Eukaryota > Metazoa > Chordata > Hyperoartia > Petromyzontiformes > Petromyzontidae > Lethenteron > Lethenteron reissneri. The sequence continues at coordinate 15,263,665 of NC_083807.1, read as the reverse complement.
GCTTTCCGTACACCGCATGGCCTGTTCCAATTCAACCGGTTGCCGATGGGCTTACACTCAGCGCCGGCAACTTTCCAGCGTTTGATGGAATTGGTTTTGGCTGGATTGCAATGGGAGTCGTGCCTCATTTATTTGGATGACGTTATCGTCTTTAGTAAAACTTTTGACGAACATCTCCAGAGGTTGCGGGCGGTTTTCCTAAAGATGCGGGCTGCTAATTTGAAATTCAAGCCCCAAAAATGCCATTTGTTGCGCGATTCGGTGCGTTATTTGGGGCACATCGTGGGACGCTCAGGTATTGCTACCGATCCCGCCAAAACGCAGTGTGTCAGCTCCTGGCCGACTCCCACCTCGGTGGGAGAGGTCAGGAGTTTCATTGGGTTCGCGTCGTATTACCGACGGTTCGTCGCTGATTTTGCGACAATTGCAAAACCCCTGCACGCTTTAACATCTAAAGGGGTTCGGTTCCACTGGGGTCAAGAGGAGGAGGCTGCTTTCTGCTCCCTTCGGGACGCCCTGGTAAAAGCCCCTCCCTTGATTTACCCAGATTTTTCTAAGCCCTTTTTGCTCGACACCGATGCGAGCAACACGGGTATTGGGGGTGTGCTTTCCCAGGTGGTTGATGGCGTGGAACGGGTGGTCGCGTACGGTAGTCGGGTGTTGTCTCCTGCGGAGCAAAGATATTGTGTCACCCGTAGGGAACTGTTGGCAATTGTCTATTTCATCCAACAGTATCGCCCATATCTGTACGGTCGGCATTTCACCGTCCGCACAGATCATGCGGCACTACAGTATGCCCTGCGAGTTCAACAACCATCGGGACAGTTGTCTCGATGGTTGGAGGTTCTCCAGGACTTTGATTTTGAAACCACCTACCGTAAGGGCGTTCGCCATACGAATGCGGACGCTCTGTCGCGCATGCCAACCACCTCTGAATGTGCATGCCTCCTGGGGTCGGGACGTTGCAGGCCTTCAGGGGACGCATCGGTTCCGATCTTAGCAGCCACCGACGACGACGAACCATTGGTTACTAATTCGATCGAACAACAGGGAAGAGATTCCCTGTTGGGGTTGCCCGTCACTGAATGGGGGCGCCTCCAAATGGAGGATACCTCCCTCCTCGGGTGGCGTCGTCGCGTCGGGGGTGCTGGGCGGGTGAAGGGTGATTCGGATGCATGGGAAATGGTGCAAGGTCTGCTGATGCATTGGGACGGCAAATCCCAGCGACATCGGCTGGTGGTCCCTTCTGAGTTGCGAGGCAAGGTGGTGTGGGCCGCGCATGAGCGCCTATTACACCTGGGGACCCAAAAGACTCTTGCACTGCTACAACTTGATTTTTTTTGGCCTGGTATGACGAGGGATGTTGGGGATCTATTGGGATCATGCCCTCGGTGTGCGCAACGGAAACCGCCGGCGCGGGAGTCTAACCCGCCCTTGCAATCGATCAAAGTATCCAGAATAAATGAGCTTGTCGCGCTGGACATTTTGGGCCCATTTTCCGCCACCCCCAGGGGCAATAGGTATTTGTTGACAGGTGTCGAGTATTTTACGCGCTGGCCTATGGCCTGGCCCCTTGCCAACCAGTCGGCAGCAGCCATCGTGGAGGCCTTTGTTCAGGGATACGTCCTGGACAAAGGTGCTCCGGAGCGGCTGCTGACTGACCAGGGCAGAAATTTTTCCGGTAAATTACTCAAACAAGTCTGTGACCTCTTAGGCACGAAGAAAATTCGTACCTCCCCGTATCACCCGCAAACTGACGGAATGGTCGAGCGCCTGCATCGCACCATTACGTCAATGATGTCACAGCAGGTCTCGGACTCGCAGACTGACTGGGACCTGCATATTCAAGGGGTCTTGGCGGCATACCGGATGGCACCCCATGCAGCTACGGGATTTTCCCCCTTTTACCTCATGTACGGTCGCGAACCCGACCCGCCTGTTTGCGCCCAGCTGCAGATCCCCGACCCGCAAGGGAAAACTAAATTGGCTGACCACGTCAAATTTAATCTGGCCAAATTAACAGAGGCGCGGGATGCTGCTATGCTAAACTCGGACCTCCGTCAAAAAGCGAATGAGCGCCTCAGGCTGGGTCGGGCGCACGTGATACAGTGGAAGCCGGGGGACAAGGCATGGTTGCACTGTCCCCAAGTGCCCCTGGCTACCTCCCCTAAGCTGGCGCGGCCGTGGCGGGGCCCTGTGGAGGTGGTCGAAGTTTTGCGACCACAGTGCGTGCGCATTAAATGGGGGAAGCGGCGATGGTTTGTGCACCCCTCTAGGTTAAAACCCTTCGTTGCGGTACACAAACCCCACTTCTGACACCAGTTGAAGTACCGGTGAAGACGCTTGACGCCGAGGTTGAGGCACACGTATATTTATTTCACAATACGACAGTGGGCATATACACACTCGAGGGGGTATCGGCCCCCTCACCCGTATAACTCGGGATACACCCCTAGCTAACTCTGTCCTAGCCCCGAATCCTCCACTAATGGGCTAGGGGAGGCTAACTGGCCCGACACTGGTAAGTCGGGCCCGGTACCCGGAGTTCCAGACCAGCTCTTACAAGAGCACCGGCTCTGGCTTTCGGGACCACGCCGCTGGCTCAGTCCTGTCCGGCCCTGAAAAGGACATCGAACTAGGGGAGTCCAGGGCTCTATCTAAGACGTCTTCAGTCTTCTTCCCTTAGCTTAAACATAACTGACTCGAGCCCTTTGAACATCCCCTTTTATACCCAACCCCTCCCTGAGGGGTGGGGCCCCGGGGGATCATAACGTTCGAACCAGCCCCCCCCCAGGGTGTCTGGCTCGGACGTCGTAGAGGGCACCTCCTCGTGCACTTACGTAGCCCCGCCCACTGTGTTTGTTTTCCATAGGCTGCCATGCATAACGGGCCCTCTCTTTAACACCCCTACACCTCTAACAGACGTTCCCAGTCTCCGTGGAACCCACTACGAGTCTATGTGTCTCTGTTTTGTGAGTCTATAGGGCTCTGTGCGAGTCTGTTTGAGTTGATGGTTCTCTGTGTGATGAGTCTATGCGTTTTTGTATGACTCTATGGGTGTCTAGGTGATGATTCTATGGGTCTCTGTTTGGTGAGTCTATGGGTCTCTCTGTGAGTCTATAGGTATCTGTGCGAGTACATGGATCTCTCTGCGAGTCTGTGGGTCTCTGTGGGGTGAGTCTATGCGTCTCTGTCTGATGAGTCTATGGGTCTATGTGGTGAGTCTATGGGTCTCTGTGGTGAGTCTATGTGTTTGTGTGGTGAGTCCATAGACCTCTGCGAGTCTGTGGGTGGGTGTGTTTGAGTCTGTGGTTCTGTGTGATGAGTCTATGCGCCTTTGTGTAAGTCTATGGGTCTCTGTGTGGTGATTATATGGGTCTCTGTGTGGCGAGTCTGTGGGCTTCTATGTGAGTATGGGTACGATTGAGTCTATGGGTATCTGTCTGGTGAGTCTGTGTCTCTCTGTGGTGAGTCTATGTCTCTGTTTGGTGAGTCTATAGGGCTCTGTTTGAGTCTGTGGATCTCTGTCTGATGAATATATGGGTCTCTGTGGTGAGTCTATGGTTCTCTGTGCAAGTCTGAGGGTCTGTGCGTGGTCAATGTATAGGTCTATGTGTGATGACTCTATGGGTCTCTATGTGATGGATATATGTGGTGCACATATCTTGGAACAAGTGCCGTGGTGTCGTCACCACCACTTAGTGGAGAATGCTCCTCCCCCTGCTCCTGCTTGTTGTTGTGCTCGGGAAGGAGAGACGAAACTAGACTAAAATCTCAACAATTTTCATTTTGATAATTGGTTTTTTACCCTTCTATCTGGCAATACAACTGACACCTTTTTACAAGGAGTCATGTTTGCATAGACCGCAATACCTGCAGTCATAATACAAACAAAAGACATAACTCTGATAATGTGCACTGTCCTTGAAGTTGATTGGTCCACACCTGAGACAGATTTCCTTAGAGCCGAGTCTCACATGGATTGGACCAGATGACGCCAAAAGGCGCACAACTCAAAGACAATGCACCATCAGAGTATGAGAGCTCGGGGCAAGCATCTACACTATGGGAACCTCATTTGCCAGTAAAAATATGATAATTGGTTTTTTACCCTTCTATCTGGCAACAAAACTGACACCTTTTTACAAGGAGTCATGTTTGCATAGACCGCAATACCTGCAGTCATAATACAAACAAAAGACATAACTCTGATGTGCACTGTCCTTGAAGTTGATTGGTCCACACCCGAGACAGCTTTCCTTAGAGCCTAGTCTCACATGGGTTGGACCAGATGACGCTTGCCTCGAGCTCTCATACTCTGATGGTGCATTGTCTTTGAGTTGTGCGCCTTTTGGCGTCATCTGGTCCAACCCATGTGAGACTAGGCTCTAAGGAAAGCTGTCTCGGGTGTGGACCAATCAACTTCAAGGACAGTGCACATTATCAGAGTTATGTCTTTTGTTTGTATTATGACTGCAGGTATTGCGGTCTATGCAAACATGACTCCTTGTAAAAAGGTGTCAGTTTTGTTGCCAGATAGAAGGGTAAAAAACCAATTATCATATTTTTACTGGCAAATGAGGTTCCCATAGTGTGAATTTTCATTTTACCAAGTAAGGTCCACTGAGCTAAACATATCATTTTATTACACGCTTTTATTTAACTGACTCTGTTGTTGTCGTATCCTCAAATCTTGTAACTCAATTTTTATCCACTTCCCAATGTGGTATCGACTGCAAACTTGGTATACTTATGTCATACTGATGACAAAACTAGATTCTATCAAAAAAAAGTATTTTTAAACATTCATTTTTATGTTATGATTTGGCTTGCGTCTAATTGTCCACGCTCAACTGACGTTGGCTGTAAATCACCACGGTCCATTACGTTATGGCAAGCCTCGGGGCCACTTCCTGGAGTCGTGGAGTTCTGCCATTACTCGTACGGTACATTTTGTAGAGGAGTAGAGGAGAGTGGTGGCGTCGTGTGCGCTGTCCGGTGCGGTGACCTCACGGGACGTGGGGTCGCACGCGCTGGGCAGTGCACGTGACATCACCCCTCCGAGGGTATATAAGGGAGACCCCGTAACGTAAGCGGGGTCACTGGAGGAACGGGGATAGTGGAAGGGGTAAAGAGGGAACCAGGGATAGTGATAAGTGTTAATAAACCCTGGCGGAAGCCCCTAACTCAACCTCCGTCTCCGAGTACCTCCGTCTACGATACAACAACTGGTGTCAGAAGTTTACACCGTCGCCAACATGTATAAAGCGGACGCACGGCGTAGGAACCCACCGGCACATGACTTGGAGGGTGCCGAAGGCGGAGAGGAGGCTCCAGCAGTGACCCCGGAGCCCGGGACCCCGGTGACGGTCCCCGTGGAGACGAGCGGGCCGGAGCGGGAGGAGTCGGCTGCGGGGAGTGCCAGCTCACTGCCGCCGCCAGAGACGGAGAGCGTCCCCGCAGCTCTGCTGCAGCAGCTCCTGCAGGCGGTGGGGCAGCTGACCGCCAGGTTGGCCGAGGTGGAGGCGCGGACGCAGCCAACCGCCCCGCACGCGGGACGGGAGCAACTGTCAACTGCCAACGTTGAAAGCGCCGCAGTTTTCCCAGCGACCGCTCCACCGGAAATGGCCGCCATGTTGGCTGCGACGCAATCCGCGGCGGCCATGTTGGCTCGGGAGCCATATGCGGCCGCTGCTACGGCTGCCATGGCGACCGCGACGCCGCGTCTCTCCACCGACGCGGCCGGGATTTCTCGGCACGCCGCTCCTGCGAGACCAGCCGCCGGCGACGACGCGGCTCTACATCAAGCTGCGCCCGCCGGGGGGGCCCAGGGTAAGTACGCGCGTGCCGTCCTCGCCGGGCCGCCGGGGTGGGCAGCGGCGGCTGCTGCTGCCCCGTACATCGCTGTGCCGCCGGAATGGGCCGCGGGTGCTGCCGCGGCTCAACCTGTCGCTGCGCTCACGGGGCCGGACACCGGCGATGCCGCGGCTCTGCACCTCGCCGTGCCTGCGTCCCTTCTCATGGATGACGCCGCGGCTGCGTGTTATTCCGCCGCGTCTTCGGCGTGGCCCATGGAGGCTGCAACGCCGTGGTGCCTCGCCGCGTCGCGAGAGGTTGCCGCGGCTGCGGCCGCTGTCCCGCACCTCGCTGCGCCGACGGGGAGGGCCGCGGGGGCCACCGCGGCTCCGTGTTTTACCGCCGCGTCTTCGGCGTGGCCCGGGGAGGCCGCAACGCCGTGGTGCCTCGCCGCATCGCGAGAGGTTGCCGCGGCTGCGGCCGCTGTCCCGCACCTCGCTGCGCCGGCGGGGTGGGCCGCGGGGGCCGCTGCAGGCCCGAATTATACCGCCGCGTCTTCGGCGTGGCCCGTTGAGGCTGCAACGCCGTGGTCCCTCGCCGCGTCGCGGGACGACGCCGTGGCTTCGTACGCCGCCGCTGACAGGTGGGTCGCGAAAGCGCAGGCGCCTTCACACCTCGCTGCATCTACGGCGTGGCCCATGGGGGCCGCAACTCAGCCACACTTCGCTGCGTCTACGGCGTGGCCCATGGGGGCCGCAACTCAGCCACACTTCGCTGCACCTACGGCGTGGCCCATGGGGGCCGCAACTCAGCCACACTTCGCTGCGCCTACGGCGTGGCCCATGGGGGCCGCAACTCAGCCACAATTCGCTGCGCCTACGGCGTGGCCCATGGGGGCCGCAACTCAGCCACAATTCGCTGCGCCTACGGCGTGGCCCATGGGGGCCGCAGCACCACCGCACCTTTCCGCGTCTTCGGCGTGGCCCGCGGGAGCCGCAATGCTGCCACCGCCGCAACACGTCGCGTCCGCTGGGTGGCCCGCAGGTGCCGCTTGGCTTCCACACCTCGCGGCGCCGCGCGGCCAATGGCAGCGCAGGTTACCCGACGTTGCGCCGTTTGTCGCGCAAGGGGGCGACTGGTCGGCCTTCCAGGACCGGTTTGACGCGGCATACATGTCGGTCGGCTGGTCCATGGAGGAGGCCTTGCCGGCGCTTCCGACCTGCTTGGACGAAAGGGCTCTGCAGGCCTTCAAGTCCATCCATCCGGCCAATCGGGCTACACTCCCGGCGGCCTATATCCAAATGGCCAACGTTTTTGAGCCGCCGTCCACCGCGCAGCTAAAGTTTTCATTGCGGCGGCGGGAGGAGGGGGAACTGCCGCTGGCCTTCCGCTGCTCGCTCCTGGCCCTGGCGCAGGCTGCATACCCTGACCTGTACGGCAGGGCACTTGATTCTATGGCCTTGGGGAAGCTGCTTGACCTGGCAAGGGAGCTAGGAATTGCTCTGTCGATCAACAATGATCGGCAGATCACATCCTTGGCGGTCGCAGAAAACATTCAGGCGCACCTCTCCCTCCGCCAACGGCCTCAGATGGCGGCGTGTGCAGGGGTCCTGGCGCCGGACGGGGGGGCCACCTCTCAGGGGGTGGACACCCTCGCGGCCCTGGCGATGCCCGATCGTCGAGGAAGGGGGACGGGTGGTCGCCGTCCGGAGCAGCGGGGGCGGCCGGGACCTTCCCGTCCACAGGAGGCGGACACGGTGGCCTGCTTCCGCTGTGGTCAGCGGGGCCACATTGAGCGGGGCTGCCGGAATGCCCCGGGGGCCTTTGGAAAAGGGACTCCACCTTCTCCCAGACCCTCCTTGGCATCAGGTTCGGGGCCCCAGGCGAGTCGCGACGCATCATCTGCGCGGCCGCTCCCTTCACCTCATGCATCTAGCGGGGCTAGGGCCCATCGTCATGGGGTTGTCCTCGAAGGGTCGGGTGCACCATCGTCATCACCCCCTCAATGGCCCAGACAGACCTGCCACTGGGATGCGCTTGCGCATAGGATGGTGGCGGCAGCTGCCGGCTCCTCAGCAGTGGCAGGATATGTGCAAGGGGTGCACGTTCGCCTCCTGGTGGATACGGGGGCGTCGGCCACCATTATTTCTGAGGCCATTTTTGGGCTGCTACCCCGCAGCGTGGGTCCATTAAGGCCGGTTCGCGGGGCTTGTGTCGCCGCGAACGGCGGCAGTTTAGGCATCTTGGGCCACGTTGTAGCGTCGGTTCGGGTTGACGAGATTGAGTTGGCCGGGCCGATTTTGGTCTCCAGGACCTTGGCAGTGCCATGCCTCTTGGGGACCGACTTTTTGTCTAGGATGCCCATCCGAATTCTCGTTGACCAGGGCTGTGTGGAAATGCCGTCAGGGAGGCGGCTGCAATTCCTACAATCACCTACCGTCCTGTCTCCCTTGGTCGCCGGTGTACGGGCCTTGAATAAAGTGCCGGTGACCGTACCACCGGCGTCACAAATCCTGATACCCCTTAGGTTGCGCAAACCGCTCGAAATGGGCTCCACGGAGACGGGTATCCTCCTGTCCCCGTCAAGCTACTTTTCAAGGACGAAGGGGTTGGTGGGCGCCTTGACAGCCGTGTCGGGGGGCCAGGACCTTTTTTTGCAGGTCCTCAATTCGGGACCCTTGCCGGTCGTAGTCCCGGCCGGCGCCGTCCTGGCACACGCAACCCCGGCTCCTCCACCCGAGAGCGCTGCCCCGGATGGAGGGGTCGTGGCGGGCGTGATGCGCACGGGGGACCCCGACACATCATGGATCGCCACGTTGTGCGACGAGAATGCCTCGTTGTCCTTCGGGGAACGTCGGCAACTCCGCGACCTCATCGAGCGGTTCACCGATGTGTTCAGTAAGTTTGATCTGGGTCGCATTACTCTTTTGGACCACCACATAGACACGGGCGACGCGGCCCCTATTCGACTTAATTCCCACCGCTTTAGCCCAGCGGAAAAAGATCATGTCCGCTCGGCTGTCGAGGAAATGTTGGCGGCGGACATCATCTCCCCATCTACTAGCCCTTGGGGTGCCCCCATTGTGCTAGTCAAGAAACGGGACGGGAGTCTCCGGTTCTGCGTCGATTTTCGTAGATTGAACAAGATCTCGGTGGCTGATGCATATCTATTGCCTCGCATGGATGATTCCTTGGACGCCCTCTCGGGCGCGCGGTTCTTTTCGACTTTAGATTTGCTCTCCGGCTTCTGGCAATTGCCACTGGATGAGGCCTCTAGACCCAAAACAGCGTTCCGCGCGCCCCAGGGGTTGTTCGAGTTCAATCGGCTTCCTATGGGTCTCCATTCGGCCCCGGCCACCTTCCAGCGTCTCATGGAGATGGTCTTGGCGGGGCTGCAGTGGGAGTCTTGTCTAATCTACTTGGATGACGTTATTGTTTTTGGCCGTACGTTTGGCGAGCACTTGCAACGCCTTGAGGCGGTGTTCGTCAAAGTGCGTGCTGCTGGCTTGAAATTCAAACCCCAGAAATGTCACTTGCTACAACCATCGGTGAGGTATTTGGGACACATTGTTAGCACGTCAGGTGTCGCCACGGACCCGGATAAAACGGCTTGTGTCCGGACGTGGCCGACTCCCACATCTGTCGCGGAGGTGCGTAGCTTAGTTGGATTCGCATCGTACTATCGCCGGTTTGTCCGCGATTTTGCGACAATTGCGAAGCCACTGCACGCCCTTTCCGCCAAAGGACAAAGGTTTCACTGGGGCGCGGAGGAGGAGGCGGCTTTTGCGGCGCTTCGCACGGCCTTGGCGGATGCGCCGCCCTTGGGGTACCCGGATTTTACGAAACCCTTCCTGCTCGATACCGATGCCAGCGACACGGGAATTGGGGCTGTCCTGGCCCAGGTGGTCGACGGGGTTGAGAGGGTGGTAGCCTATGGCAGTCGCGTTCTGTCCTCGACGGAACAGCGATATTGTGTGACCCGGAGGGAGCTTTTGGCCATAGTTTATTTTGTTCAGTTGTATAGACCATATTTGTACGGTAGGCTGTTTACGGTCCGAACCGACCACGCGGCCCTGCAATATTCGCTGAAGATTAGTCAGCCCTCGGGTCAGCTGTCTCGCTGGCTCGAAGTGCTCCAGGATTACCCTTTTGATGTAATCCATAGGAAGGGGACACAGCATGGAAATGTGGACGGTTTATCCCGATTGCCGGCAGGCGGCGGGTGTGCTTGCGCCCTGGGCTCTAGCCGTTGCAAGGCCCCAGGGGACGCCGCGGCCCAGTTGGTCGCATCGGCCGAGGCGGACACCCCTCCAGGTGCGGCGTCGACCGCGGATTTCGGCCTTGGACTTCCCCGGGAGGTATGGTCCGGCTTGCAGATGGAGGATTCCTCTCTGCTGAAGCTACGGCGCCGTGTCGGACATAACGCCCGGAGCTTAGCTTCGTCGGCTGCCCCGGCGATCGCCGTGCATGATGGACTACTCATGCGTTGGGATGCCCAATTGGAACGCTATTGTGTGGTTGTGCCCACTAGCCTGCGTGGTAAATTAACCCGAGCCATTCACGAGAAGCTTATGCACCTTGGCTACCACAAGACCTTATTGACCCTTAAGCGGGACTATTACTGGCCGGGTGTTGAGGGTGACGTAGCACTGATTTTGAAGGGTTGCCACGACTGCGCCGGAGGAAGGCCCCAGTTGTCCAGGACCGGGCCCCGCTGCAGTCCATCCGGGTTTCTCGCGTTAATGAGCTCGTGGCACTCGACATTTTGGGGCCATTCCCTGCATCCCAACGGGGCCACAAATACCTCTTGGTGGGCGTTGAGTACCTCACACGTTGGCCCATGGCATGGCCTTTGGTCGATCAGTTGGCCTCTTCTATCACCGAGGCCTTCGTCCAGGGATACGTGTTTGACAAGGGCGCGCCGGAACAATTGTTGACTGACCAGGGGCGGAATTTCTCGTCTAGGTTGCTCAAGGAGGTGTGTGACCTCCTTGGCACCAAGAAAATCCGCACCTCGCCCTACCACCCCCAGTCAGACGGGATGGTAGAGCGCTTGAACCGCACCCTTACGTCCATGCTGTGCCACCAGGTGAACACGTCCCAGTCAGACTGGGACCTGTTCGTCCCGGGGGTCTTGGCGGCGTATCGGTTGGCCCCTCATGCCTCCACGGGATTTTCGCCTTTTTATTTGATGTACGGTAGGGAACCGGAGCCCCCGGTGCACGTCCAGATGGACGTTGGCTCCTCCAAGAAGGGGTCGGCGGTGCCGACCCCTTTGAAGGTCGCACTTGACCGGCTGCGCGAGGCGCGACAGGCCGCTGCCGAGAATTCCGCAAGCCGGCAGGCGGCTAATGAGCGGCTGCCAAAACACCAGGCAGCTGGCCTCCCGTGGGTAGCGGGTCAAAAAGCGTGGCTGCATTGTCCCCAGGTCCCCGTTGGCACATCGGCCAAATTGCATCGCCCTTGGCAGGGACCCGTGGAGGTTGTGGAGGTCCGCCGGCCGCAATGCGTCCGGATTCGATTCGGTCGCAGGCAGTGGATAGTGCACCCGTCCCGGCTCAAACGTTATGTTCCATCTACCCTGGGGGATCCACCCCCAATTCCGGAGCGGCCAGCTGATGATGTATCCGGCGTGCCTGAACGGCCGGGTCTCGTTGACGGAGGTGACGTCCGACCTGTGTGTGTGCCCCCAGGCCCCTCCCGAGTGAGGCCGACAGAGACCCCCCAGGCACCGGAGGCCACGGCGGTGGGCCTGTTGCCCGCTGACGGCCCACCTGCACGGGTGGCGGACACCGCACGAGGGAGCGGGCCAGCAGCGCATACCCGCTCGAGGGGGATGCGGCTCCGGTGACGGCCCTGATGGCCGTTCAGCGGGCCTAGCCCCTGGCGCCCGTTCGGCGCTATCCGGCGGATGAGGCCTTCGGGCTCTATTTGTTTTGTTTTTTGTTGTTACTGTTCTGCTTGAAGGGCCGTGCTGCCCTAAGGTTGAGTTTTCTAGCAGCCGGGTTTACCTTCAGGCACACGAACTCGTGATTATTCGGTCTTCGGTCCGGTGTGGGGCCCCGCTTGCGGGTTGATTGCAGCCGGGTCGGCTGTTTTTTTTTTCACGGGGGGGGGGGGGGGGGGGTGATGTAGAGGAGTAGAGGAGAGTGGTGGCGTCATGTGCGCTGTCCGGTGCGGTGACTTCACGGGACGTGGGGTCGCACGCGCTGGGCAGTGCACGTGACATCACCCCTCCGAGGGTATATAAGGGAGACCCCGTAACGTAAGCGGGGTCACTGGAGGAACGGGGATAGTGGAAGGGGTAAAGAGGGAACCAGGGATAGTGATAAGTGTTAATAAACCCTGGCGGAAGCCCCTAACTCAACCTCCGTCTCCGAGTACCTCCGTCTACGATACAACAATTTCATTAAAGCGAGTAAAAAAAAAGTACTTTTAAATATTACTTATTCAGAAGCGACTTGGCACCAATGATAGCTCAACGAAGTGGTTCATCATCACGTGTAAATTACAGCAGCCAAATACTTTAAACGAATATTCATATTCTTGGTTCTTTCAGTAAAGTCAAGTAAATATAAAACAAAAACATAAAAATATATATTAATAAAATAAATATAATAAATTGCTTTTATTATTTTCAATATATCTTATTTTACATTTTTATTAAAAACATATTTAAAACAAATATTTTTTGTTTTATATTTATGTGACTTTACCGAAAGAACCAAGAATATGAATTCCTGCAGTCAAGTCAAAACTTTAAACAAATGTTTCTAAATGGGGAGGGAAGACCCGGAGGACCCGGAGAAAAATCCACGCGACCACGGGGAGAGACACAGACACGCAAACTCCAAATATACAGCAGGCATCAAGGTCGGGATTGAACCCAAACCCCTGTATACCAGGCGAGGTAATTAGGGGGGAAAGCAGAGACAGCGAGAGGGGGGATAATTAGTCAAACTTACACTCAATATTACTCACTAACCATGATACACTCACCATGATACCATCATACTCACGCATTCACCATCATACTCACACACAAGCCGACACACATCAACAGTCGCCATTCACCACTACGTGGTGGTGACGTCACCACAATAACTCAGGTGCCATGGATTGACGGCTGTGCCAGGCTCGGTACAAGAGGAGGGCTCGACCCTGGTGCTATGGGTTAACTCGTGTGCCACCACCTGCACAACCACAATAACCACACAATTATAATCACAACAATAACCACGACCAACAACTATAACCACAACTATAATGTAACCACAACTATAATGTAACCACAACTATAATGTAACCACAACTATAATGTAACCACAACAGCAGCAGCAGCAGGGCCGAGCTCTGCTTGAAGCTGCGCCATGAACTCAGCAGAACGTGACGGCTGTGGGCCAGGCGCCTCCTCTGTCTCCCCCCACCGCCGCCGCCACTGCTGATGTGGACACATCGCGCGAGGTTCTCACCTTCAGGCTGAGTCGACGTAGAGGAGGCCCAGCGAGCCGCCGCTTCAGAAGCTTTCGCTCGCCACTGACGGTGGCCGTGAGCGGGAATCCAAACCAGCCGCTCGCCACCCACAATGCTCAGCTCGCGCCGCCTCCACTCGGCCAAGGCCTAAGCGGAAGTAGCAGCGGGGGGAGGGGGGTGGGGCATGGGGGGTGAGGGGGCGGGTCGCGAGGGGGAGGGGCATGGGCGGGGGTTGCCAGGAAGGGGGGAAAGGGGGGTGGGGTCGCTACGGTGGGACAGGGGGGGGCAAAGGGGGGGGAGTCACGATGGTGGGGAGGGCGGGGGGGCATGGGGGGGGGGTCACTAGTGGGGGGCATGGGGGGGTCACGAGGGGGGCAGGAGCGGGCATGGGGTGGGTCACGAGGCTGGGCATGGTGTTAGTCACCAGGGGGGGCAAGGGGGTCGTGAGGGGGAGGGTAGGGGGGCATGGGGGGTTGAGGGGGGGCAAGGGGGGGAAAGCGGGGGTCGCGAGGGGGGGCGGCATGGGGGGTCACGAAGGGGGGCACAGGGGGCATGAAGGGACCGCGAGGGGAGGGCGGGGGGTAAAGGTGGGCCACGAAGGAGAGGGGCAGGGGGGGCATGGGGGGGGGGTCGCGAGGGGGCATGGGGGGGTCGCGAGGGGGGGCATGGTGGGAGTCACCAGGGGGGGGGGCTGGGGGGGCATGGAGAGGGAGTCGTGAGGGAGGGGCATGGGGAGGCATGGTTGGAGTTGTGAGGGGGAAGGGGCAGGGGGCAGGGGGGGTCGCGTGGGGGAGGGTAGGGGGGCATTGCGGGTTGAGGGGGAGCATGGGGGGGCAAGGGGGGTCGCGAGGGGGTGGCGGGGCGGCATGGGGGGTCACGAGGGAGGGCGCAGGAGTGGCAGGAGGGGCATGAGGGGGACCGCGAGGGGAGGGTGGGGGGCATGGGGGGTCAGGAAGGGAAGGGGCAGGGGGGGCATGAGGGGGGTCGTGAGGAGGGGCATGGGGGGGGTTGCGAGGGGGCGCGCGGGGGTCATGGGGGGTCACGAGGGGGGCAGGAGGGGGAATGGGGGGGTCGCGAAGGGGGGCATGATGGGAGTCACGAGGGGGGGCTGGGGGGGCATGGGGAGGGAGTCGTGAGAAAGGGACATGGGGGGTTGTGAGGGGGAGGGGCAGGGGGGCAAGGGGGGTCAAGAGGGGGGGGGGGGCATGGGGGATTGAGGGGGAGCATGTGGGAGCAATGGGGGGCAAGGGTGGTCGCGAGGGGGGGCGGGGGGTCACGAGGGGGATCACGATGGTGGGGGGAGCGGGGGGGCAGGGGCGGTATGAGGGGGCTGGAATAACAGCTGATATCGCAGGTAGGATGGAAACATCACAGTCAGTTAATACTTTACCTGGTTAATAACGTCCTTCCAATGATTGCTCAGTTTGTACCCATCCTCTCGGTTGAAGGTGTGTTTGTGTTTATATATCTGGATGGCTTCATGAACAAATCTCTGAAGGTTGCCGGTAGGTTTTCAGAGTACCTCCGTCTTGGAAAAATCAATTTTGTGCCCTCGTCGAGGAGGCCGCTCTCCTATCTTACAGTTACATGCTAATTTCTCACATTAACATCACTAGCCCCGATCACTTATTTATGACCCTTGGGCTACACCCATTGCAAACCTTTTACAACAGTCTGCCTCAGCAGCAGACCATGCTTTCCCACTTGATGACGGACGCTTGTGTTGCGCCGGAAACATCGTGATTTATTATATTTTATACCTACGTGACTTTACCGAAAGATCCAAAGAGTATGATGATGGTTACGATAATCGAGAGGGTGACAAGATGTTAAATACATCGCCTAGTATACAAGAGGCTGTGGGTTCGATCCAGGCCCTGATGCCTGTATATTGGAGTTTGCATGTCTCTCTCGCCGTGGTCGCATGGATTTTACTGCAGGCCCTCCGGTTTTTCCCTCCACATTTAAAAACATGCATTTAAAGTATTTGTCTGGTATAAATTTACACTCGATAAGCTACTTCATTGGGCTATAATTTGTGGCCAGGTCACTTCTAAATAAGAGCTATGTAGCTCAGTTGGCCATACCTGGTATAATACAAATTTAACATTTAGTTAAATCGGCTCCCTTAAATAGTAAAAAATCTTTATTTTAAATGTCTGAAAAAACAATGATTTCTATAAATAATGCCAGTGTCTTCATGCTCACTTTAATCGAGCATCGGGCAGAGCTCATCTCCAATGGTGGCACGGCACTCGTAGTGATGACGAGTCCACATTGCAAGGCTATCCGTGGAACAACTGATATACTGACAAAGCAGACTATTAATGCACTAAAATGTTTGTATACATTTTAATTAAGGTGAAATAAATTGCAGAAAACAATAGGTTTAAGCTATGGTAATATAACTCAATGAAACATTTTTTTAACGTAAAAATCGCTATGCTTGCCTGAATTTTAGTTTGAAAAAGAATTACATTCACATTTGGTTATTTGTTATGCAAGCAAAGTTATTGTTTTAATGCAGAAGTTTTGCGTTAAAGTAAACAAACTGGACAGCATAATAACACTCGAGATATATATTAAACATCGTATCACGCGGCGTTGCGGCAAAGAGATCGACGAGCAAAGTGAAGAGTCCCAAATAAAATGTCGCTCGGGGGGGTCGACTCGGCCATTATCTCACCGCTTTATGTATGTTTGTTGAACTTCTTTCGCACCGTACATATCCGACCATGGTATTCGGATGTGCGGGGGAAAGACAATAAACTAATCGCATCTAGATTGAGTTTTCAATCTCGATTCAAAAGATTTATCAGAAGTCAAGAGCAAAAGCCCTATGGAGAGACTGGTACCCGGCGCTGGAATGTGCAATGTCCATCGATGTTCTCAGACGCTGATGGAAACGGATACAATCCCATCGTTGTTGGGAAATGTTTAATTCCGAAGAAAATCGTTCCTCGATGATTGTGATGGGATGGGTCGTAGTCTAACCAGAAATTGAACTCGCACGTTTCTGCATGCGAGTCAAACGTTCTTCCACTGTGCCTCTCAGCAGTGCTTGAATACAAACACTCACGCACTCTCTCTCACGCACTCACTCTCTCTCACTCTCATGCACTCTCTCTCACGCACGCACTCTCTCTCACTCACTCTCACGCATTCTCTCCTGCACCTTTCCTCACATGCACAACAAAGACCCCCCATATAGCCTTAACAGGCTGATGGGGCAAGTGCTTTGAGCGAGCACCTCTGATGGCCGGCACGCGAGGCGGTCGGTGGCACCAGTGTTGATGTTAGGACTGAGTCAACCTAGGGGAGGTCCAGGACCTGTTAAAATATCTGCGACTCTTATTGGTGGTGAGTGGGACTCGCACTGGGATGCGTTGGGTTCGGAGCGCAGTGCAGCGCCAACGACTGCGCCACAGCTCCCCACACCCACGCAGCTGAGACCAGAGACTGGAGCTGACTCGTTCACTAACCGGTTACTCCACTCGCCCCCTTCATTGCTCGACTCATCGGATAGCACGTGGTTGGAAAGAGTCCGCTGTTTCCACTTGTGCCGCTGGACGGGAGGCTTGAGGGGGTCATGGGCGTCAGGAACTTCGGGGGTTTCCCTCCTACGGGAGGCAGTGAACTTGGGGCAGCCGCTACTTTTAAAGGGGTTCTGAGTTGTGAAGCAAAATGTCGTGGATTACAATTGTAGTCGAATCGACGTAAATGTCAACTTGGAACGCAGCGCCACACAGGAGTCGCTCGCTCCCAGAGAGAGGACGACTCAGAGGTGCGAGGAGCCACAGACGAGCGGGGAGGCAGCATCAGCAGCCACGCGCTGAGCCGCGCCCTCAAGCTCTGCTGTCCTCTATGTATTCAGCTATTATTGACCCGATTAACACGTGTTTACATATAGGAGGAAACCGGAGAAAACCCACGCATGTGAGGGGGCAACACTCTATCCCTCACAGACGGAGCCGCTCGAGTACACATTTTCTGTACCGCCTTCTGCTGGCAACGCTCCCGGGGAAGGGGATTTCAGAATGTTTGTGCGATCCAGCAACCCTCGCTGCCTCCACCGTGGTGGATGGGAGGCCGCGTGCATTGCCACCGCCCGGCTTCGTCGACTCATCGTCTTGAGACCGCGATGGTGGGGATGCTGGGCTCCAGCGGTGACGGGGTTGTTGACGGGGTTGTTGACGTGGTGGTGGTGGGAGCCGTGTGGAGGGGCAAATCTGAGGGGTGAGTGCGTGGTCATTGATAGGTTCCTTCAGTAAAATTAATTGTCCTGCTCACGATGCAAGCATTGAGTGGTGTGCTTGAGACGAGACGATGTTTGATTTGTGCAATTTGTGATTCGTGAACATCAATCGCCGAGTCAAATCGTGCACCCCAAATCATGGCAATCCATTGACTCACAAATGCGTGAATTGTTCACGGCTGGTGTTTACAGTAGGCGCACTCCCGTCACGACGTGGAACGTGCCCCGTTATAACGCTGAAGGCGCTCGTTATAACGCTGAAGGCGGCTCCTGAACGGTGGACGACGAACTACTTTCTTGAGCTGCGCGGTCTCGCGGAGTGATACAGCACGCGGGATGATACAGTGACACGGCGGCGTCCCCTCAGTGACGAGGCCGCGCCACCTCCCTGCGTCGCCTTCCCCGCGTCTCGCCAAACGCCATCCTCGTCCCTTGCTCCATGGGGACGTCGCCTAGCAGGAAGAACGCGTCTCGCGCCTTAAACGAGGACTCGCCGTCGCTACCCGAGACCGTAGAGCGGCTACCGTGTCCGCCTTCGGTAGTCCCACGCGAGAGTGGGGACACGGCAGGGAACGCGGCCTGCTGCAGCTGCTGCTGAGCCAACACGACTCCTCACCCCGCACCACTTCTGCCGCGTCTCCATCTGGGCCACCACCGCCGTTGTCGCCTGTGCGTCTGTGGTCAGTACAAAGTGGTCGCGTGCGTGCGCTTCTGTGTTGCAGCTCGGCAGCGACGCCACTCGGCCCCGATGACATCTCTCAAATTTACTCTCGGATCAGTTGATGGTCCTGAGCCATTTGTGGACATTCCACTGGGTTATGGCAGGGCCTGGTATCGCCTGTTAGCCTCACCATGCAGGAGGGGTAAACACGACGGATATAAATAGAAAACAAAAGTAGCAATTGTGATTACCATAAGCGCGTTTGAACATGTCTTGCATGTCACTTGACATCACCATACCTCGTGTTTAATGTTGATAGGCCACTGAGAGTCAAACTTGTGGCCATAGAGCCAGTTGTACGACAGACAACCGTGTACCGGTATCGTCCTCGTTAGGAATCGTCGGCAAAGCGGAGCCGACTGCCGCCCCGTGCCCCAACCCGGTGGCCGTGGGGACAGGCGGTGGCTGAGGGGAACTGTCCTGATGACTTCTGGGAGTGATGGGGCCACTCGTCAGGCAGAGAGGCGTGCGTGCAGCAGGCTGGAGACCAATGAGAGTTTATAAAGTTAGACGCAAAATGTGATTCATAGAACGTGCAGTTTGCAGTCGATTTTGTCTAACCAGGTGAGAAGTTGTACATCAGAGCGCAGCCCATCCTAGGAATGGGGCGGCATGATAACTCAACTGATCCGTGCCTGATACCTGATCTTGACCCCAACTCCTCGAATACTCATCTGACACAACTCACCAAACACCACTCATAGATTCACCTGACACTCTGCACTCGTAACTCTGTTCCACTCTGTTACCGATCCGCGCCAAGGCCATACCAAACCAGCCAAGCACGACTGAGGGGACGGCAGGTTTTTTCCACTGTAGCAACCCGAGCCGTGCTGCTGGCGTCACACTGCATGACTTAAAATCGCTAACCCCATGTCCTGGCCCTGCTTGGCCCCGAGCCAGATTCATGACTTGTGAGGACAATTTCACGATTTGATTCTGGGTCAGCTCCACAAATAACCAGTTGAGAAAATACCCCTTCAGTGCCAGCGGAGAAGCGTTACCACTCGCCAGGTAAAGCTGACAACCACTGCTCACCTAACACTCTCACCAGATACTCATCACTTAGCAATCTCTACTGAGCAGACAATTGCCAGTAGCATGCCAAGTCCAGCAGGAAGCGAATAATTCATTGCCATTTGTGTGTAGTCTCTTGTTTATTTCACATAGGTCAACAGATCTAGGTCTTACACAGATCAAATTCAACCTCCTATATAACCCTGGATTCTTATGGTCAGAATGAGGCATCACTAGAACCTGCATGATAAATATTTTTTTTGCTGTGAATGATAGACAAAAGACAATTTCATGAAGTTACTTATGTAAAACATAGGCATATTCAACCGACCAGTCTCTGATGGGGTCTCTAGACTGGCAGCCCGTTCTCTGATGGGGTATCTCAACAATAGATCAACAAACCTCACCCTGTTTATAAATTTTATGCTTTATTCAGCACCAGGCTCAGACATGATCACGGCACTCTTTTAATGGATATTGCCTTTGAACAGCAGGTGGTAAAATTGACGATGACATTGTCAGGAAATTGGTAGCCCCCTTCCTGCCGCACTGCAGAATGTCCTCGGCGGCTACTCGTGCATGCCACTTCTGTCAAAAGTGCTGCAAGCCATAGAGACTGGGTCCCTGTGGGTTTTGTCCAAATTGATCAGTGCCCACCTGCACTGCAGAAGCAGCTGCATGAAGCTTAAGGATTTCCAAATGAGTGGCTCTGTGGTCAGAATGCTCGACTCGCTATCGGATGAACATGAGTTCAATTCCCACTCGAGGCATAACTCTGCACAACTGACATTGTCAGCTCTCTGCTTGATTCGGTAGGATAAGCGTCATATTTTTGGAAAAGATGACTGGTTTTTATTTTGTGACAATGATGCCCACCACAGGATGTGAAATTTCCTTAATTTTATCAATGGAGATTATTCCTGCCACACACTCCATTACAAATGGTTCACCTTTTTAGTTGAATGACCTTACAAACGCCACTTGTGTTGCCCATCTTTCACTAAATTTAAAATCACTCATTAAAATGGCATTGGCAAAACATCCAAATGCAGGACTCTTCTGAAAAGTTTTAACGTTCAGTGAAGCTTTCCTGACTAAATATCGATTTTACATTGCAGTATACCCAAAGGTGGTATGGTGGCACTGTGGGTTGTAAACCCAGTGACCCACGTTGGATTGGCCACCGCTGCTAACATCAGCAGTGAATGTTTTCTGAACTGATCCTGAATCCTCGCTTCAACAACTCTAGCCAGCGTGGTGAAGTATGGTCAAGCAGCGCCCATAACTGACACAGCATAGAAGGGCCCTTCTTCAACCAGCAGTGGATTAACAAGGAGCTGTAAATAATTTATACCACAGTCATGAAACACGGGATATCAAAAAATAACATCGTTTTCAATAGTATTTTTTTCCGGTTGTGAAAATGCATTGTCCACATTTTACGAAGGCAAAACTAACGCATACTATAAATACCTTTGCTATATGAAGCAAATATATTTTTTACATTTTAACCAGGTAAATTGAGTTGATACCAGCGTTATGAAGTATGGTCAAACAACTCCCAGTAACCAATAGAGCGTGGGAGAGGCCTTTAATTCAGATGTGAATTGGCAAAGGTAACAAACAGTATTCATACTTTATAATAATAATTACATTTATGTCGCGCTTTTCATCAAGGATCTCAAATTGCTGTATAGGACACAGCAGCAGCAGACACTCAGCATAAAAATAATATAAATTCATTTCAAAAATTATTTGCTAAATGAACAAAACATTTAATAAGTGGAAGCGTATAAATCGGGTTTAACGCGTATCAGACTCAGAGATCCTGATACCTCGTGGAAGAGCGTTCCATAGCACCGTAAAACGCTCGGTCACCCATAAACTAAAACCTCGACCTGGGAATACAGAGAGATCTGCATCCCGAGATCTTAGGGCCCTTGAGGGGACATGAGTAATCGAGTAAAAATACGGAGAAAATTGCACATGGAACAAAGCACAGTCAACTGACGGCTGGCTGTGCAGTAGCACCCTCTGGTGGCCACATAGTAAAACACATTCACACACATCTTGAATACCCAAGCCGGCTCATATCCCCAATGTTGTGCCGCTATTGCAGCAGGCCGGGATCCAGCTCCTTTCCCTGGGGGTGCCCATGGCAGTGATTCACCGCTAAGGAGAAGAGTGGACTTGGGTGGGGGTGGCAAAGGCACGTTTGGTGGGGCTGGGGACACCCCGGCCTCCCCCTAGCGCCCGGGGCCCTGTATGGAAGGCGCAACCTTGTGGAACCTCTCCAGGCAGCGGAGCCTCCTCGCGTCGTGTCAGGAAACGGCCGTGGAAGATGACGCCGGAGAACTACTTCTGAGTCGCTTCAATAGGTCTCTCTCAAACCATGTAGAGAACTTGAGAGACCAGGATAGACGAATTTGAAGAATGTCTTGGGGCATTAGTCTGCTAGTAGGGGGCGATTCCTGCAGTCCGCCTCGGTTATGACTGCGGTGTGTGTATTACCCACGACATGCGCTCCGTTCCCTTCACAGTAGACATTAAAAGTCCCGTGGCGTCATTCGTAAGCGTAGGGAATTGTGTGCCGGCATCATCGTCCAAATTTGAAAACTTAGCTGCAAATTACTCGGTTGGGATTAGACCGGTAGACCATTTTGTCATCATTCCTCTTTGTCGTTCCACATGATGACGTCATCGGTCTACGCGATGGCATCAGAGGGACGTGGTTAGGAATGACAGTGGCTTTCGCGCTTTCTCTCAAAGTCCAGAACGGAGATGGCTCACGAGTACCATGATGAGTACAGCCTCACGACAAACCTCCATAGATACAGCGCACCTGCACACCACACTGACGCCACCATGAGTTCCACGCCAACAGAAATGCGGCTCTGGTGGCTATGCCGAGCCCCAGATCCCATGTCCTTGGCAACCACCCCTCTGAGTGCTGCTTACTCTGCCACTGAGCTACCTGGGCCACATACACCTCGTTCCAAATTTAGTCTTTTTTTTAGATAGAAAATAATGGTGAAAGGAATATAGGGTACAATAATGTAGTGTTTATTGTGGTTAGGCGTACCTTGTACCCTAGTGCTCATGCCTTATGCTCATAAGCAATAATTTACACTGCAAGCCAGCCCAAGCAGGGATCTGGACAACACAAAGTGAGAAGCTTTAAATCGAAATTTAAATCGAAATTTAAACAAAGTGAGACGTGAAGCCCTGTGTATTATTATTATTATTATACAATGTACAGAATGTTTGCTTTGTGCTGTCATAATTTTGTTTTCTTCCTTCGGCACCTTCAGTGGTCTTCAGGGTGATTTTACTCAGTATGGTCTCGTAACAATGAATAAATAACAAATAAATCACTCTTAACAACTCAAGTCTTTATTTTCCAGTGTGGCTCCTGTTGTGTATGTTGGATTATTACATTTTGATAAAAATTATAAAAATTAATGAAAATCCGAAAAATGCGCAAATCGCATAAATTATGTTAATGTGTATTCTTAGGTTTTTTTCGGTAAAATCACATAGGTAAAACATTAAAATTAATAAAAGTAAAATAAAATAAAAATCACGACGTTTCGGAGGCAATACAAGTCTCCATCTTCAGGTGGAACCGTCACAGCCCGACAGCTGTATCAAGTAAATCTAGAATTATGTTAATGTGTGTGTAATTATATGCATAAATAATGATAATCACGGAGATCATAGTAATTTATGCGAATGCTTGCGATTATGTTAATGTATGCAGTTATGACAATTAAGCTCAGTTTCGTTTATCCAGAGTTGTATCAATCAGGATAACACGATTATCATTGATTAAACATTTACTGATTATCTTAGTGTGTGTTATGTTATATTAGGTCTCCAATTTCATATCTCATCGCAGGCTACAGTTCTTAGGAATAAGACAGTTTTGCATGGACTGGGAAAGAAGCACTCGAACACTTGGTGTTAAGCAATTTTAATTCTAAACAAACACATGACACTCTAATATGCAAAGGCAACAACATACGTCAATAAATTCATGAGCAAGATTATGCAATTAACGAAATTGAATGACTAAAACTTATTCATTGGCGAGATTATGCTATTAACGAAATTGAAGGCTAACACTCTTCTAACAACCGTAACCTCTACCTTTCCACCAGACATCTCATTAGTTCCCCCATGTATCGAGCACAATCGGCGACTGGCCGAGTTTGAAAACAAGCATGCGACAATATTCATATGACGGCAATAAAAGCACTTATTGTACCCCGAAAGCGAAGCATACGTCAATCGATTTGTTGGCAAGATTATATCTGTTAACGGAATGTTTGAGACAATGGTGGGCGTGTGTGTTGGTGGGAGAGCGAATCTGGCTCTGTTGTAATTAATTCTTCGGCGAGACTCTATGGCAAAGAAACAGGTTTGACACGATATTCACTATGTGCTTCCTTGAGTCTGTGAGTGGAGGAGGTAATACGACCCTGGTTCGGAGATTTCCTCACAGCCCGTGCGGGTTGCAGACGCGACTTTCTCCGCAGGGAGGTGAGCGGCGGCGCTTGGCGGTCCTCGGTAGCTGACGGCGCGGTGGCCCGTTCTCTGCAGCTCTGGCGGCGGCGCTCGTTCGGAAGGCTTTGACTCTTTTTCTCCACTGCGGGACGACGAGTCGGTTTTCGTTGATGCTGGTTGATCTGTGTGTGCGTATTGAACACGCGGCGCATGCGTTGGCGCTGTCTTCCTCCTCACAGCCGTTCGATCAGGCTTTCTCCACTGCTTCGTGCTCTCTGCTTTGCTCGCTTGGTTGACGCTTGGCGATCTCCGCCCTTTCTACAGGTTGTTTGCTGGTCGTCACTCTGGCGATGAACGATGCTTCGTTCGTTGCTGGGTGGACGTTGGGTGTCTTTGTTTGCTCGAGAGTGATAGCTGGAATCTCCGTCAGCTTCACTCGCAGCTCGGCGACTCAGGGTAGCGATTCTTCTTAGGTGGTGCAGACCTCAGCTTGTCGATGCACGTCGCTACCCCACGAACCTCGTCATTCTGGATGACGGAAGAGCTTCCGGAGCCCTGGTGATCTCTGGTGGGGGCCGTGGCCCTGGAGACAAGATGATTTTAATGGATTTTGCCTCGGCTTATATTGAGAAAATCCACTCGGTTTCTTCGAGTTGTTCAAAGGCCGGGTCATATAACTTTTTCCTTTGTTCGTGTGCGTTTCGTCCGTGTGTGTCACGTGTGTGTTTATTAGCTTTAAAGACACAGCTGTGTAATCATTCTGGAAGGAGGGGTGGGGTTTCCTCGCGAACGGCGCCACACGAGTCATTCATTAAACCCGACCGACGATTCGCGTTCGCACCGAGGTTACACAATCACAATCATAATACACGTTTTTGATTATGAATAATATTTGTCGCGAAAACCTACGCGTTAAGCGAGCTTAATGATTTCCTCCCTCGCTCTGGGCGTTATATCCTTTGTCTCACACAGCTTAAGTTGTTTTTGGTTTGGAAGTAAAAAATGACTCATTTGGCTGCTTAGTATCATTGTGATTTGATTGCAAGCGACTCCAGGTATGCCGTAGCCGTGTTCACGGTATTTCATCATGGTTTGATCTCCCTATGGGGAAATGTTATTTGCTCACGTGCGCAAATCTTGCTGTCCGTGCTGCGGGGAGACAAAGACGACTGTGCTTTGTCGTGGGAGCACACTGTGCGTGTTTTATTTGTTAATTTCCTTTCTCGAGCCGTCGCTCGCTCCGAACTTTTATGAGGGTCATTTCCTGGCTTTGTGTGTGTGGAATTAATGACATTTTTATTGCCATCTCTTTCATGCTTTCTGGCCTTTGAGGCGAGGTGTGCGCGCATGTGTAAGTGGGGGAACGGGTTTTCGCTCGCCGTTGTTTGCTCCCAAGTTGCCCCGTGTCTATTAAAAAAAAATTAGATATGTTGGCAAAATAATTCTTAATATTAATTAAAAAAAAGGTATAGATCCAACACTCCCTAGGCTGTAGGAATTAACTTCGAGTTCCTTTGTTGTTGTGTAGTCTGCACGTGACGGTAAACTGGAGTACCTGAAAAAAACCCCTACAGATGAAGGAGATAACACTCAAAGTTCCACAGCAACAAACTGCACTGCCTAGGCTGTAAGGTGTCCATCGCATGGTTGATTTAATGGGTGGTAGAATTATTGGATGGTGAGTGATGGGTGGATGAGTTGTTGAGTGAGTGGGGTGAGTGAATGAGATGGTGAGTAAGTGGTTGAGTGATTGTGTGGGTAGTGGGTGAGTGGGTGGTGAGCGGGTGAGTTAGGGCTTGGGTGAGTGGGTGAGTGATGGGTGGGTGAGTGGATGGGTTGAGTGAGTGGGGTGAGTGAATGAGACGGTGAGTGAGTGGTTGAGTGATTGTGTGGGTAGTAGGTGAATGGGTGGTGAGCGGGTGGGTGAGTTGGTGGGTTGTTGAGTGAGTTTGGTGACTGAATGGGTAGGTGAGTGAGTGTATGGGTGGGTGGATGAGTGGGTCAGTTAGTGGTTTGGTGAGTGAGTTAGTGCGTGAGTGAATAAGTGGGTGGGTAGGTGAGTGTGTGATTGAGCTAGTGGATACTTGATTGAGCAGGTGGCTGGCTGAGTGCGGACGAAGATGGGTGGGTGAGGTAGTGGGTGAGTAAGTGGGTGGTTGAGTGAGTTGGTGATCAGGTGTCTAGTTTGGTGAGTGAGTGGGTGGGTTGGTGAATGGGTGGGTAAGTGAGTGAGGGGTTTAGTGAATGAGTGGTTGGGTGGGTGGGTTGTTGAGTGAGTCGGGTCGGTGAGTGGGCAGGTGAGTGAGTCGGTCAGGGAGTGGGTGGGTTTGACATGGAGGAAGTGGCTGGGTGAGTTAGTGGGTGGGTTTACTCATGAGTGGGTTGGTATTTGGGTAAGTAATGTGAGTGAGTAGGTGAATGAGTAAGTGAACGTTACAAAGCTGTCCCTAAAGAGCTGCATGTGGCTCCAGAGCCGCAGGTTGCCGGGCCCTGGTCTCGGGAGAAGAGACGGGTTGTCGGGGAGGAGCGGAAGCAGGTAAGTGAGGATGACTGCTTGATGATCGCTCACCTCTGGGTGCCACGCCAATGCCCGGCTCGGCCCTCGTCCTCCACCCGTGTCCCACCCATCTCAACCTCCTCCACCACCTGATCCTTCCCACAAGACTTTCCTTCTACGTGCTATTCCCAACCTTCAAGTTGCTTACCCTATTCTCGTCCACTCTACACACGTTTCCCATCCACCACAGCATCAATACCCATTCACAGTTACCGCGTGTAATTGAGATGATGGAACGTTATAAATCGCTAAGCTTGAAAGC
The DNA here is from genome assembly GCF_015708825.2 of Lethenteron reissneri. Classification (NCBI taxonomy): domain Eukaryota; kingdom Metazoa; phylum Chordata; class Hyperoartia; order Petromyzontiformes; family Petromyzontidae; genus Lethenteron; species Lethenteron reissneri. The sequence goes on along the minus strand of NC_083807.1, from coordinate 15,237,078 downwards.
GACAGTAATTGAAGCTGTAAACAATTAATGCAAGGACTCTGCCTCCCTAATTATTTTCTCTGACGATGGCCCCACCCATAATGGAAAATCATGAACAACTCCAAGCAGCAGAAACAACATGTTCCATGCAATTATTTCTAGATTTTAAGCTTTCGTGACTGCAAGGATTCATACTCTTTGGTTTTTTTGGTTAAGTCACGTAGGTAACGGTTCCACCTGAAGACGGAAGCTTGTGTTGCCTCCGAAACGTCGTGATTTAATTTAGTTTTCTTTTTTTTTACCTACGTGACTTTACCGAAAAAAACAAAGGGTATGAATCCATGCAATTATGTTCCATGCAATTAGAATTGATTATCTTTATTATAGGCCAGTGGTGGCGGAGCGATTCTCGTACTGCGCTACTGAACGTGCCGAGCTAAGCAGGCAGTTGCGGCTGCAAATTACCCCGGGTAGCTTTTAAAAGATTGTTGGTGAAAGTCTTGTTACCTTTTTAAGGCCCACACGGCGGACGGGGAGTCGTGTGGCCAACACCAGGCCCGGCTACCTTTGTCTCCCCAGTGCTGGTATTTCCACACCATACCAGGTACTCATTTAAGGCTGCGACGACCTGAGCGCAGTGCCATTGCTGTTCCAGTAATTTACCTTCGTTCGGTTTGTCGCGCCTTCTCCCTGCACTTTTGCCTCCTCGCCGCTCGATTGCTATGCACAAAGAGTCCGCAAGAGAGAGGCGAGAGGGCGAAGTGCGGGTACCTTGGGAATTTTTTTTACCGAATCGGACAGCGTTGTTTTTTCTGTCAGTGCGAGGGGCTGTGTTGATATAAAATACATTCATTTGAGGCCTTCTACTTTTCATTACAAAGATTTGACTGAAATGAACCCGGCAGGATGTGCGCATCTCATTCGGAATACGAGGAATTGACTAAATATATCAACGGGAGTCTAGCCAGGTGAGAAGACTCATGTGGGTTTATGAACCCGTCTGTGCAGACTATTGCGTGCTATCCCCTCTTAAAGCCTTGGGGGATTTCCTCTGAGTACGTCGGAAACATGCGTTTATAGTATTTGGCTGCTAAAATGGCTGTTATAAAAAAAAACATAAAATATTTTTCCTCCTTTGACACAAGAATTAATGTCAGTTACATGAGTATACGTCACCACGTATGTATGTTGAACTTCTTCTGCACCTTACGTAATCAGCCGCGCTAATCGGAGGTGTGGGCAGTGCGGGTTGGTGGGGGGGTTCAAAGACCGTTTAATGCATCACTCCTCATCGTCACTATCACTACCACCGCTTACCAGCAGTAAAGATTGCAACATTACTATCATCAGCCGCAACATACTTTTTTTTTGAAGATTAAGCGGTGAAAGATGTTCGTACAAACCCAGACACACATTAATCTCGTCCCTTAATTATTTATTTTCCCTGTAAAAAAATATCTGCGTAGTGCAGTGGAACCATGCGGAGACGAGGAATTCTATAAGGGCTGTTGCCATTTAATAAACACTGTTACACTCAACATCCTACGCTCACACCAGTGTAGGTGCACTCTATCTTGGTCCTTTACCCTGGACACTGAATACTATTTGGGTCCTACCCTCGGCTACCCTTTGGGCTCTCTCACTCGTCTGCCCGGAGCGGGGGTTCAGCCAACACCGCTCCGCGACGAGGGAGAGACCCTCTGCAGCTGATCCTTACCCTAGCTCCCTACGACGACCACGCCTCCGTCACGGGGCCCCCCTTAAGAACCCTTTGGGCGGCTCTTCCCCCCCCAGCTCGGCTAAGCCCATGTTCCCGAAGGTGCTCTCCAAAGCCCGTTCCTTAACCCGTGACGTTACGTCATTCTTGATTTGCAACCCGCTCGCACCTCCCTCTGCTCGCCCCTTCATTGGTTACTCACAATGCTCCTCTACATATGTACACACAGTACTTGAAAAATAAAGTTCACATTTCTTTGATTTGACCGCATTAACAAGTCGCTTGCATTAAAATTGCACTTGTGAGCAGGACATCACGATGAGCCCCACACTGCTGGTGCGGCAGAGACCCCATGCTCGCGGTGACGGTAGGGCAGGGGGCAGGGTATATTGCTTGCCCCCCCAGATAGTAGTCTTCATGGGCGATCACGGCGACTTGTCATGGACCCCCTATTGACTACTCGCCTCCACGGAACTACAAGATAGTTGACACGTGCTCGTCGAGATCGATGAAATCTCGTCTCACTGAGACGCTGCGTGGCGATTGAGCCATACCGGTGTGGGTCAACCGGGCATGGTAACAAGAGTCGAACCGTGCCGCCACTCCCCGCCAACTCCCGGCCGCGGCTCGAACCACACTCCGAGTGGTACTCTTTCGAAAAAAGACTGATGGCTGTCAAAAACACTGCTGCAGGCAATCGCAGTTGGTTTTGAGTGGTCACATTGGGGGGGGGGGGGGATGGCAGGTGATGGGTGATGGGAGAAGACAAGGGACGCAACGTGACTGTCCGTGTATGATGATCAGGGTTGCCATCTCTGACGTACACAACCTGGAACACACCATGGGAAGGATCTCTCAAAACCCGAAGATGGGAGAACTACATGAAAACGCATTGTCTTGAGCAATGAATTAGCACAAGGGGACAAAGAGGGGTTGGAGTCATGTTCTTTGTATGGCCGACATTTATGTAGAGCAACAACTTTTTTGGATTGAGGTGGTTGAGCCAGATAATTGCGTAAAGAGTATAGGAGTGATGTATCGCTGTGATGATGCCTCCGAATTTGTGAATCGGACATTGAGTTTTCATAGATTCCATAGTCTGTTCAGGCTTAGAGTTAGGGATAGGGCTACAAATTCGCTGCAGAAATATTTTTCAGAGCATCAGTGTTTGGCACTACATGTAGGGCAGTTCCATAATATTAGGCAAACATAATTTCACCATCATTCTAATTTTATATATTTGTATGGGATATAATTTGGAAGGTAATTATTGCTTTAGAAATTACATTATTCACACATATCATTTATATCTGAATCTCTAGGTTGAAATACTTTGCCCAAGGTAAGATAATTAACTGTGCGATCATGGTAATGAGTATCCACGTCCGTCTGAGATCGTGGAACTGCCCTCCAGCACTGCCGCCGCTCGCATCAGGGGACGTAGGAACGACTATGGTTCCTGGCTTCACTGTGGCCAACTAGTTTATTGATGGATGTCTCCTCCTTGCCATCCTCAATTTCCACCACCATCACTACCTCCACAACCTTGTGCTTGTCGCCCCCTACTCAAGCTCAGTGCAAACCCCTTGGAGGGCTGGCATTAACCAACGGACACATAACTCTGCCTCACATTTGGTTTCTGGAAGCTCCGCAACAGCCACACTGTGGATTTAGACAGCCCTTAGCGTTGGAAATGCGAGCCACTCGTGTGTCCCAGACACTGAAAATCATTGAGACGAGGCGATAATATAAAATAAAAAACTTTATTATTAAAACGCAACGCCCTGTAAGGAAGAAGGGGAGGTGCTGGTGGGGGTGGGTGGTGCTGGAAGTGTGGGAGGCTGTGAGAGGCTCAGAGGATGTTGGAGGCCTGGGGGGGCAGGTCTTGAGAGGCTTCTTGAATGCCGGGCTCCAGTGAGCAGCCAGAGATGTCCTCTTCTTTCTCAACCATGACAAGCTGTGGGCAAACCGACCCATTAGACACTACACACAACGAAGTACTTATACCAGCTCAACTGGGATTACACACAACAATCAGCACCCCCTACTGGCAGACAAATGCCAATTTCACACCAGGTGCTGAGTTACTTTGTGCCCACAGGGACATCTATCATTGGGGGTGCCCTTTCACATGTGTTGAGATGCCCCAGTGTACAGAAAGGTGCTAAATCATTCTCATCATTATCACTGTTTACAGCAATAATGTAATTATGTCTATAGATAGGTAATCTGTATTTGTAAACAGGGGCCATGATGGCTTAACGAGATGGTTAGACCAGCTCATCATTATGATCGTACACTGAATCGTGTGTGTATGAATCCATTATTTACGTTAAAAGCAAATTTTATATGTGTGTGTGCGACGCGCGAGTGCTGTGCGCTCACCTCCACCTCGCTATGCAGACGCTGCTGCTCTGAGTGTGCGCTCTGCTCATTTTCGCGGTAGGGCGCCAGCTCGGCATGCAGCTCCGCCACTACACGTTGATACCACTGCATCTCTGCCTGCATAGATTCCAGTTGCCAATTGCTGTCAATGAGCTGCGTGGGCCACCGGCAAATGGCAGCAGAAGGACACAAAAAAGTATTTTAATTTACTGCGTGAGGTTATTGTAGAACATACAGGTATAATAACACACAGAACCAGGATCTTCATTTATCATTGAGGAATATAATGAGCTACGAAGCTCTTTTACACATGTCCATACACCACCTATGACCCAATGAACCGAAATGCACCCAATCATCTCAGATCTTGGAAGAAAAGCATGGTTGAACTTCAATAGTTCAATAGTGCTTGGATGGGCAACCACCATCAATACAAACCAAGATAACACCTATAAAAGCGTGATGAAGACCACTTGTGTTGCGATCGAAACGTCGTGGGTTTTTTGCTTTTATTAATTTCAATTTTTTTTTACGTGACTTTACTGAAAGAACCAGAAATATGAATTCCTGCAGTCACGAAAGTTTATGAATTAATTAACCCAAAATCTGGATTTAAATAATAAATTAAGATTTCTTCCCAACCAAAAAGAGGGAGGGGATGGAGATGCATATAGCAGAGGGGAGCAGATGGTCTAGTACTATTAGGTACTTCTACTAGAGGTGGGATGGTGGATCGTAACGTGGTACCATCCCTAAACAGAGAATGCTCAGTAACCTAGTGCGCATCCTTACTGTACAACCATCAGTGTGAAAAATTAGTGGAAACATGCAGTCCTCGACTTCCGAACACCCTACTTACGGAGACCCGACTTACGGATACCCGACTTCCGAACCTGTTTCTATGAAATGTATTAATTTTTGGTTACCATTGACTTAAACGCAAACTTGCACTTGCAAACTGAACAGTGGAACTATTTTGTTCAGTGCTGCGATCCTCCACAAGATGTCACACACTCACTTTCACATATACACACTTATGAACGAGCCTCAAAAACCAAATGCGTTCGTAAGTCGAGGACTATCATTGGTAAATGTGTCTATTATACTATGTGTATTATTAGTTGTTTATCATGTAAAATTAGTTTGCACTTTAAAAATATTCACCATAAATACGGTATGTGGGGAAAAATATTGATAGAGTACGTGTATAGTGGCATAGCGCTGGCTGCTGGTGCAAAATAGTAACTGCGGTTTATGGCAGTACCCACGTCAGCAAGACATGATAGACACGAGAAGGGGACATCTAGGGGAAAGGTCACAGAGAGGGCCCCATCGGGAAGCCTCAGGAACCCGCTAGTCGGTTCCAGAGAGGGGGCGTGGCCGGGGCGGAGCGAGGCCACGCTGAGAGTATAAGAAGGTCCCCTGTGAGGGACCTCGTAGCTGTTGCTGGATCCTCGTCGTGCTGTTCAAGATAGTCGTCACTATCTCGTCGTCGCCATCGTCGCTGCCGTCTTCACTCGATATTGTGCTGCTAGATCGGTGTTCACTGTCTCCGTTCAGCGCCGTCAGTGTTAAGACGGTTAGTGTTTTGTATAGGCTAGCAACAGTAACAGTGTGTACCCACGTAGGGTGTGTATTATCTTGATGATGCTCGTTAAATAAAAGAAGTGTCTCCAAGTCTTACTGTCTCCGAGTTAGTCACTACACGTGTACACATGAAAGGGACCACTGTAGTCAGAAATGCAAACACTTGGGCGCCATCTGGTGCCTTAATATCGCCGTCCAGCGTAAACTATTTGGGTGTTTTTGGTAAAGTTCGTAAATCTCAAGTACGTTATGGCAAGGTACCACAGTACGTAACATGGGATTGACTATCAATGAGTTGAGTGTGTTAATAGCGAAAGTACGTACAAGGGGAGGGCGTAAATTAGGGTATTACTGTATATATATGTGCGTGTGTGCTGTGCCAGCCTTCATAGGTGCTCGCTAACAGCACTTGCCCCAACAGTTTATTAAGGCTATATGGGGGATGTTTGTCTTTGTGACGCGTGAATGCTGTGCGCTCACCTACGCCTCGCTCTGCTGGTGCAGCACTTGCAGATCCTGGAGCTGAAGGTGAATGCTCTGCAGGTTTTCTTGGTATGGCGCCAGCTCAGCATGCAGCTCCGCCACCACACGCTGGTAATACAAAATCCCCACTTGCAGGGATCCCAGCTGCTCATTCTTCTCGATGAGCTGCATGGGCCACGGACAAACGGCAGCAGAAGGACATGGCTAAGCATTTTAACGACTGCGTGCAGTTGTTAAAGAACAGACAGATCCAACAAACACATACAGAACCAGATGAGCTATGAAACTCTTTTTCACAGATGTCCATACACCACACCACCTATGACCAAATGACCCAGAATGCACCAAATATTATGAGATCTTGGAAGAAGAGCGAGATTGAACTTTGATCGTGCTTGGATGGGTGACCACCATCCATACAACCCAAGATATAACACCTATAAAAGCCCAGATATATGGATTAATTAACCCAAAAGCTGCTTTAAAATGTCCGATTATAATTGCTTCCCAACCAAAAATAGGGAGGGGGGATGGAGATGCACGTAGCAGAGGGGAGCAGATGGTCTAGTAGTAGTAGGTACTTTTACTAGAGGTGGGATGGTGGATTATAACGTGGTACAGTCCCTAAACAGAGGATGCTCAGTAACCCAGTGCACATATACATGTAGTGACATGGGAGGGGAGGGGCTGCTGGGGGGCTCTGGGACCCTGGGCGGCCCAGGCGCTTGGGCCCCTTGGCGCCGGGCGCTGGGTTCCCAGGCGGCCCAGACGCTTACGCCTCTTGGCGCCAGGCACTGGGTTCCCGGGCGGCCCAGACGCTTAAGCCTCTTGGCGCCAGGCGCTGGGTTCCCGGGCAGCCCAGACGCTTAAGCTCCTTGGCGCCACCAACGGGGGGAGCTGTGTGTGCGAGGGGTGGGGCACACGGCCCCACCGCTCGTTGGGGACTAGGCATAAAAGGAGAGCTCCCTGGACGATCATGGCCAGTTATATGCTCAAGACCCAAGACCCAAGACCAGCCATGTGAGGACCCTGGGACGCTGTGAGGGCCAGTGTTGGAACTCTGGAACTCCTGGCTCTACGTCCTCGTGAGGGCGAGTTCCAGAGCGTAGCCAGAGTTGTGTATCTAGGCTGTGTACCTAGGCTGTATACATAGGCTGTGTTGAGGCTGTAAAAGAGTATCAGGACTGTTGGAGTGCTGTTGGATTGTAATAAATAAGTTACCTCTACAAGTGTCTCCGGAACCTGTTACATTTGGAGTCAGAAGTGGCCATGTCGAGGAGCAAGCAGCGATGGGGCGGCCAACGCCGGCCGACGACGCCGCACCGCCGGCCGACGGCGACGCCGCACCGCCGGCCGACAGCGACGCTGCACCGCCGACCGACAACGACGCCGCACCGCCGGCCGACAACGACGCCGCACCGCCGGCCGACAACGATGCCGCACCGCCGGCCGACAGCGATGCTGCACCACCGGCTGAGCAGCTGTCTGCTCCGCCGACCGTCCCCTCTCCAGCGTCGGGAGCAGGGATGGAGGAGGCGCTGCTTCGCCTCACACAGCTGCTCTGCGCCACCGCTTCCCTCCTGGGCGAGATGCGGCGCTCACATGCGATGGCGGGAGGGAGAGAAGAGGCGCAGCGCTCGTCCGAGCCCGCCACCGCCGTTCCCGCCACCGGCACTTCCGCTGGGGGAGCAATGACCGCTGGGAGCAACGTCACTTCCGGGCCCAGCGTGGTCCAACCAAACAACGCCGCGTCATCAGCACTGCGACTTTCACCGCCGGACGACAGCTGGCTTCAACCTAGCATACCGCGTCATCAGCGCTGCGATCGGACAGTGAGGGCGCCATTCTTACTGTAACCGGCGCCAGGGCCGGCACATCGATTGACACGCTGGTCGTCACCTTTGCTCTGGCCAAAGGTTGGAAGTCGGGAGACCAGGCCCCTGACACTTCGTCCATTTGCACGCTCTGGATTAATGATTTTTGTTAACATTTTCTTCGTTGTCGTCGGGGAGTTGTGATTGTTGTTGGGTAAACTGTGTGGAGCTTCGCTCGTGAGTGTTGTCAATGTGTGTGCGAAACTTTGCTTGTGATTGTTAACAATGTATGGTTTGTATGGAGCTTTGTTCGTGATTGTTAATTTATAGCTTGTGCTGTCATTGTTAACGATGTATAGACTGTATGGGGCATTTATCTTGAGATGGTGACATGCTGCCAGGGATTTGGAATTGTCGTGCTGGCTCTCAAATATCTTGGGGTGCAGATCCTGACCAGGATGGCCCAGTAGGTGTTGCGTGTCTAACACGAGAGTTGTGGTCCCGTCATGCTATGGCTGATGGCTTGACCTGACAGCCCAGAGATAGAGACACTCCGTGGCATGTCTAGCCTAGTGGGCTGTGCGCTCACATGGCTCGGAGAGTGTGGTCCCGTCATGCTATGGCTGACGGCTTGACCTGACAGCCCGGAGATTGAAACACTCCGTGGCATGTCTAGCCTAGTGGGCTGTGCGCTCACATGGCTCGGAGAGTGTGGTCCCGTCATGCAATGGCTGACGGCTTGACCTGACGGGCCGGAGGTTGAGACCCTCCGTGGTGCGTCTGGAGCTGGAGGCTCGCCCTGACGGCCCGGAGATTGAAACACTCCGAGGCGCGTGGAAACAGTGGGCTGGAGATTCGTAGTGTTCAGGTGTAGTTGTCCTGTTACGTTGGGACTGTATCCCTCAGTTGTTAGGGTGCATGTTGTGCAGTAAGTGAACGATGGGTCGTCTCAGCTCGGTCGGTACAGCTATATGCTGCGATGCGAGTCTTGGAGAGAGACTGGGTCTCAGCTCGGTCGGTACAGCTATATGCTGCGATGCGAGTCTTGGAGAGAGACTGGGTCTCAGCTCGGTCGGTACAGCTATATGCTGCGATGCGAGTCTTGGAGAGAGACTGGGTCTCAGCTCGGTCGGTACAGCTATATGCTGCGATGCGAGTCTTGGAGAGAGACTGGGTCTCAGCTCGGTCGGTACAGCTATATGCTGTGATGCGAGTCTTGGAGAGAGACTGGGTGGAAGTCCCCCCCCGATATGGCTGACGCGTGCTACTGGTTGTGAGGCCGCGTCGGAAAGGCGATGGGGTGGTAACATGGAAATTCCCCTCCCGATATGGCCGACGCGTGCTACTGGTTGTGACGCCGCGTCGGAAAGGCGGTGGGGTGGTAACATGGAAATTCCCCCCCGATATGGCCGACGCGTGCTACTGGTTGTGACGCCGCGTCGGAAAGGCGGTGGGGTGGTAACATGGAAATTCCCCCCCGATATGGCCGACGCGTGCTACTGGTTGTGACGCCGCGTCGGAAAGGCGGTGGGGTGGTAACACGGAAATTCCCCCCCGATATGGCCGACGTGGACGGTTTTAGGATGGAGACGCCACGTTGGAAAGGCGGGGGGTGCTAACGGTTGACATGTAATGTCGGTGGTGGTCCTCATTGAGGGCTGCTGGGACGCAAGCATGGGATGCCTTGGAGATGCGGTTCGCGGAGCAGGCGGATTTATTTTGTTTGTGTCATGTCAAATTTATATATATATTTTTAATTGTAGATACTGGAGCCGCCCTGAAGTGTGACTTCTTTGCCCAGTACATGGGTCGGCCCTGAAGTATGACTTCTCGACCCGGGACGTAGACAGTCGTCCGGATTAGTGTGTGTAGAGGGATGCTAGACATGTTGGTCTTCGCCTTCTCTCCACCTAACGGATGGGAGGGTGGCAGGGTGGTGTGGAACCCTGCCATCCATGCGGTGGTTGTGCATCCAACGCGTCGGAATCTGTATATTTGTTGTTGTTAATTCCCCGTTTTCTATGCGGATCCCGAGGAGGGTTAGGTGTACCGCGGGTCAGTTGTTCACGTGTCATTGCTTCACCTTTTTGTTGATTGATGCTTGTATATAGTGTAAAGTTGTACAGGTTGGTTATGATATTTATGGTTGCTTTCTTGTTCTCTTTTCTTTTCCTGTTGAGGCTCGCGTTTTTTTTCTCTCTCTCCCTTTCGTTAATTTAAACTTTCTAATTATTGACAGCCGGGACGGCTGGAGGCTACATAGAGGAGGGTAATGTAGTGACATGGGAGTGGAGGGGCTGCTGGGGGGCTCTGGGAGCCTGGGCGGCCCAGGCGCTTGGGCCCCTTGGCGCCAGGCGCTGGGTTCCCAGGCGGCCCAGACGCTTAAGCCTCTTGGCGCCAGGTGCTGGGTTCCCAGGCGGCCCAGACGCTTAAGCCCCTTGCCGCCACCAACGGGGGGGGGGGGGGGGGGGGGGTGGGGGGGGGGGGGCTGTGTGTGCTCTGGGATATCTGGGGGCGCACACGGCCCCACCCCTCGTTGGGGACTAGGCATAAAAGGGGAGCTCCCTGGACGATCAGGGCCAGTTATATGCTCAAGACCCAAGACCAGTCATGTGAGGACCCTGGGACACTGTGAGGGCCAGTGGTGGGACTCTGGAACTCCTGGCTCTACGTCCTTGTGAGGGCGAGTTCCAGAGCGTAGCCAGAGTAGTGTATCTAGGCTGTGTACCTAGGTTGTGTACCTAGGCTGTGTTGAGGCTGTAACAGAGTATCAGGACTGTTGGAGTGCTGTTGGATTGTAATAAAGAAGTTACCTCTACAAGTGTCTCCGGAACCCGTTACATACACATCCGTGTGAAAAATAAGTGTATATATAGGCAGTCCTCAACTTACAAACACCGGACTTACGAACACCTGCACTTACGAACCTGCTTCCATCAAATATATATTTTATAATATTGACTTTAAACGCGAACTCGCACTTGAAAATTGAACCGCGTCACTATTTTGTTCAGTGGAGCGATTCTCCGCGACATGTAATGATTCAGGATCGCGCTTGGAGCAAGTGTTTGTTTATGTGAGTGTGTGTTTGTGCACGCGCACGTGTCTATGTGTATGAAAGTAAATGTGTGGGGAGCGGTGGTGTAGCGATTAGCCTTCGAAAGTGGCGATCCGAGTTCGATTCCCGTTCATGGCCAACACCAGTGATGATTATGTGAACCAGTCCTGGGCGTCCCCGAGATCGACCCAGCCTCAAATGAGTACCTGGTGCGATGTGTAAACATTACCACTGGAGAGACAAAGGCCGCGAGGCATGGTGCTGGCCAATCACCCCCTTGTGTGCTATGCCGGCCTTCATAGGTGCTGCTCACTAACAGTGCTTTCCCCAACAGTCTATTAAGGCTATACGGGGAGTCTTTGTGCGACGTGCGAATGCTGTATACTCACCTCCGCCTCGCTCTGCTGGCGCAGCATGTCCAAATGCTGCAGCTGTGAGTGTGTGTTTTCGCGGTACTGCTCCAGCTCTGTGCAGCTCGGCCAGCACACGCTGATACCAAAGAATCCCCGCCTACAGGGATCCCAGCTGCTGGCTCCTCTCGAACAGCTGCTTGGGCCACGGGCAGACGGACAGAGAAAAGCATTTTAACGACTGTGTGCTGTTATTGTAGAACATGCAGACACATAGAACCAGATTCTTTATTCTTATTGGATGAGTCTGATGAGCTCTGAAAGATATTTTTCACAGGTGTCCATACACCATGCTTGACCAAATCACCCGGGATGCACCCAATCTTGTCGGACCATCATCCACACAACCCATGATTACGCCTATAAAAGCCCACATATGTGGATTAAGTAACCCAAAATCTGCATTAAAAGGTCAGATTAAAATCGCTTCCCAAACCAGGACAGGGAGGGCATGGACATGCACGTGGCAGAGGGGAGCAGATGGTCAGATCCTACACAGCCTGACGACTCAAGTGCTGTGTCACGGTCAGACCTGGGCCGGGTTCCCAGCGGCCGTGGGAAAGAGGCTGGGAGCATTACCTGACGCAGGGTGTCCTCATTGTCAGCTTGGGACGCGGTCAGCTGATCCTGCAGCGCCGACAGTCCCTGTTGGGGGGTGGAGAGCTCCGGCTGGGCACTGGCACGCTCCGCCTCACTCGCTGCGAGCTCCTCCTCGTTTGCCTTGAGCTCCTCCCTCAGCCGGATGATTGTGTCCTCGTCCTCCTGAGCCTTAATACAGACGTTCGTTTTACCATCGCAATCATCAGCATCATCATCATGAGCAACCATGATCCGTCCACCGCTGAATATGTTTTTGTGATACTGCTGAATGAAAGTTTCCTTGAGCCATATCGGTCATGGGAATTAATTGATCATACTTCATTACACTGGTTAGCACGACGTGGTACACCCAAGACCGGTTCAGATATCACTGGCCACCAATGCTAGCCATGGTTGGTAATCAAACTCGGACAGCTTGGTTCAGACTGCAGAAGGCTAATCACAGTAAATTAATACGTGTGTAATAAAGGTCGTGGAAGCGACTTCTGGAATCCAGTCTTTACTTGTCTTTCGTTCACAACACTCCCATCTTACTCCTTCACGCTGCTGACAGACAGCGTGAGAGGGATAGAGAGAGAGAGACACGCACGGCCACGTGGCAGCCTGGACCCCGCTCCAGCGTGGCCTCACCCTCTCTTCGTTCCAGATCTCATCACGTGTTGTCCGTGTCCACCCCTTTTGATACCCGGGTCACGTGGTACCTTTCCACCAATCCTGGTTACCCTCTATGGAATCTTCTAGACTCCATCGTACGCTCCCAGGACCACGCCCCTGACTCGTCCCCCCATTGGCTGTGGCTAAAGCCAGCAAAACCAATCTTCTACTTACAGATGTCACCTTCCCATTACATCAGGGCCACGCCCTTAGACTTCCCCCCATTGGCTATGGGCCAGGACCGGCAGAGCCAATCATTGTAACGAGGTGTGATCCATCTACATGACAGGCCCAGTTGGAGTTGGAACATCCGGGGTCTTGTCGTCCTTCAAAACCTGTGCGTCTGCGGGGGTTAGAACACAGCCCTGCTGGGGATCAATCGACTCTACACTATCACCGCTTTGTGGCTGACTATGCGTCAATCGGAAATCCCCTCCATGCCCTGACGGCCAAGGGAGTGAAATTCCACTGGGGGGAAGTGGAACAGACCGCATTCCATTCGCTATGTGATGCCCTGGTGAAAGCCCCACCCTTGAGCTACCCCAACTTTTCAGAGGTGTTTATACTTGATACGGATGCCAGCAACACCGGTATTGGCGGGGGTGCTTTCTCAGGTTATCGGCAGGGTCGAATGGGTAATCGCTTAGGCAGCAGAGTGTTGTCCCCAGCGGAGCAACGCTACTGCGTGACTCTCCGCGAGTTATTGGCCATCGTGTTTTTCATCCAACAGTATCGGCCATACCTTTGTAGTGACTGTGAATACCACTGTGTGGTGCCAGGCTTACGAAGCCACGGCGGATAATGTGTTGGCATTATATGTAGCCCGCTTACTGGGTGTAGTACCAGCCCTAGTGGAGCTTGGGTGAGCGCTAGTCAGCGCGGAGGCACCACGTACAGTGTGCAGTGCGGGTTCCCGGTGAGGGAGCGAGATGGAGTGTCAGCCAGCCAGAGTTATGTTGGGGCATGATATGCTGACCTGCCGACACATGACCGGATGATATTGGAGGGGGGGCACCAGTGGACGGGGGCCGCTGGGCGGTCACGTGGTATAAAAGAGCTCTCGGGAGCCTTCGGGAAAGAGCTCGAGAGATCTAGAAAGTGGGCAGGGCGAGGAGCGGAGCCAGCCCCAGCCCAGGCAGATATAATGGGGGCCCAGTGAGGGGCTCGGGGTTCTACAGGTTGCTGGTGAAGAAGATCCACGTCGGGTTGAAGAAGCCTCTAGCCACGCGGTCCGGGACTCAACTTGTGGTCTGGGCCGGGATAGCGAACCGTGTCTAGTTTTGCCGTAGCGTGGCTAGATGGGCATTCAACACCCAAGTGTAGGTTGTGTTATGTTATGTTGATTTGGTGAAATAAAGTGTTGCTCCCAAGACAACGTCTGCAACTCAGTTGGACTCACTACACTTGTAAGACAGGCATTTTACTGTTCGATCGGACACTCTGCGTTGCATTACGCCTTGCATGTTTACCAACCATCTGGTCAGCTTTCTAAGTGGCTTGAGGTCCTCCAAGACCATGATTTCACCGTTACCTACCGCAAGGGCACCTGAAATACCAATGCCGACGCCCTGTCGCGTCTCCCATCCGGCGACAGGTGCGCGTGTTTCTTGGTTCGGGTCGTTGCAAGTCACCAGGGGTTGGCCCGGTTCCGTCCCTCACAGCAGTGGCCGACGTGCTCCCCTCTGAGCAGGGTCCCTCGGAGGATCCCGTCGACCCAGCAGGTCGGGACGACTTGCTGGGCATGACCGTGGATGAATGGGGTCGTCCTGGACAAGGGTGCTCCTGAATGGCTGCTAACCGACCAAGGGAAACATTTTTCAAGAACCCTGTTACGCGATGTGTGCAACCTTGTGGGTACGAAAAAGGTCCGCACCTCACCATACCACCTGCAGACTGATGGTATAGTGGAGCATCTCCACAGGAAGCTGACTTCCATGTTGTGCCACCAGGTTAGTGATTCCCAGCTCGACTGGGATCTGCAGATCCCCGGGGTCCTGGCCACATATAAGATGGCACTTCACCTTGCGACCGGATTTTCACCTTTCTTTCTAATTTATGGCAGGGATGCGGACCCCCCTGTGGAAGTCCGACTGTGTGTTGATCTGCCCACATCAAAATCTTCAGATCGTGGACCACTTGCGGTTTAACATCCGGAAATTGGCTGAGGCACATGAAGCCACTATTGAAAATTCGGGCCACGGGGGACAAAGCCTGGCTCCATTGCCCCCAGGTGCCTTTGTCAACATCGCCTAAATTACTCAAGACCTGGAGGGGCCCCGTCGACATCGTTCAGGTCATCCACCCCCAGTGCGTCAAGGTCAGATGGGGTAGACGATGTTGGTTTGTCCACCCCTCGCGCCTGAAGCCCTTCATCGCACCACGCACTCCCATGTCACCTACACACCGCGGGGGCCGAGCTTGTGACGTTTCTGACGAGCTGGGTGATGCGTTCGTGGTGCCTAACCCTCAACGCAGTCGTATTGTTACTCCTCCAGATGATGCTAGAGTGACGGGCCCGTGCCAGTCCAAGCCGGTCGCCCCTGCCGACGAGCGGCCGCACAGCCTGCCGTACGTACCTGCCGAAGGGCCCGTCGTATCTGCACCACCGTCTAGGCCCCCTGTTCCCTACGACAGACCGGCTACGCGCACGTGTGTGAAATCTCTGCGTTTCTCATAGTTTTTTCTCTCTCCACACACACACGCCACGCCGTCCACTTACCCTTATACCGCCGGTTCGCCTCGGTCGGTGACCATTGCCCACTTTCTTGCCGTCGGTCGGTCACGTCCTTGTTGACGTGGTTGGCGGGTGTGTTGTGAATTGTGTGGCCGCACGCGATTCCTTTGTATATATGTCTACTAGCTGTACTACCCGGCTTCGCCCGGGACTTGTATCCACCACGGCCGGCCGCCTTTGTCTCCCCAGTGGCGATGTTAATACGCTACAGCAGTTACTCGTTTGAGGCAGAGTCGACCTAGGGGAGGTTCAAATAATCGTCACCGGTGGTGGCCGTGAGCGGGAATGGAACTGGGTTCGCCGGGTTGGTAGCGCAGCGTAGCGTTAAGCACTACACCCACCGCTCCTCACATACCACACACGCACAGACACACACACAGACACACGCAGACACACACAGACAGAGACACACACACAGACATCACGCTAACCACTACACTACCGCTCCCCACACACCACACACGCACACACACAGACACACACTCAGACACACACACAGACACACACACACACAGACACAGGCAGCACGCTAAGCACTACACTACCGTTCCCCCTACACAACACACTTTATGCGCGTCCATAGGTACACATACACGCGCTTGATGCGCGAGGAACGCCTTAGACCTGCAACACATTTGTGTAATGCGAGCGTAAACACACAAACACATACACAATACACACACACATGCAGACACACACATAACACACATACATACACACACATACATACACAGAAACACATACACAGAAACACACACACATACATACACACAAACAGATACACACACGTACATAGACACATGCATACAGACACGCAGACATACACATAAACACATACAAAAAAACCCACATACATACACACAAACACATACAGACACATACATACACACATACATACAGACACACAGACATACACATAAACACATACACACATACACATGACCCGGCTTCGCCCGGGACTTGGATCTACGATGCCCGGCCGCCTTTGTCTCCCCAGTGACGATGTTCACACACGACAGCAGTTACGCGTTTGAGGCTGAGTGGACCTAGGGGAGGGCCAGGTCCGTTTCAAATAATCGTCTGCGGTGGTGGGCGTGAGTTGGAATCGAACTGGGGTCGCTCAACCAGCTTATTGACTATTTGTACAAAGAACATATAAAGAATCGATTATAATAACCAGGCTACAGTCCACATTATAGACTGCCAGTACACGCAGTCAGCTTCATAAGCAGGCTAGAGTGTACATGATAGAGTGGCAGTACGCTCACCAAGTTTAATAAGCAGGCTACAGTGTACATGATAGACTGGCAGTACGCTGACCCAGCTTAATGACTATTTGTACAGTGAACATTTAAGTAATCGATGTTTGGCGCGTTGGGTTTAAAAGTAATATTAATTGCACACATTGTGGTGGGGGTGGAGTGAAGAGTAGGAAAAACTTTGATGAATTTACCTCAGAGTGGCGTGGTGGGTGTCGAGGCCTAGTAGCGTGCAGAGCCTCCGGCCTGGCCTAAATTGCCCACCCGGCAGAGGCAGGGTACGGGTGGCGTGCCTTCCCCCCCCTTCAGCGCTCCAACAATACTGTGTAATGGCTATTATTTAATTATTTACGGAGCCTATGAAAGTGGCGAAGGCGTGGCTAGCCGTTGGCAGGGGCAACCGCCGTCCAATGAAACTGCAGCCCTTGGCGAAGGCGTGGCTAGCCGTTGCCAGGTCCAATGAAAGCGGCGAAGGCGTCGCTATCCGTTGCTAGGGGCAACCGCCGTCCAATGAAAGTGCGTATGGTCCGAAATCCACACACACACACAGACGGACAGACAGACAGACATGCACGATTTTATATATATAGATAGTGTATATTTGTACAGGGGGTTGGGGTATTTATGTTGGGTTGTTGTTGTTATTTACGAGGCACACGCGTTCTGCTTTATTGATATTTGAACTTTATTAGGGAGATTGTTGACAGCCGGGATGGCTGTGTGCTACGAGGGGAGGGTGATGTAGAGGCATTATTGTGCACTCCCCATGCTGTCAGCCGGAAGTATCCCACACATGTCAATAGGGGGCAGAAGAGGGACTGAGCCCAGTGTCAAGGAACTATGGCCCAAGGGGCTAACGGTAACCCCTATGGGACAGCAGACCCAGCGATACAGACCCCAGATCCTAGGAGGGGGGCTGGGGGATGACGTCACCCTCCAGGACCTGCTGGAAGGTTCTGGAAGGAAGGTATGGCCGGGGCAGAGCGAGCCACGGACCTGTATAAAAGCCGGACCTCTGAACGGTCCCGACAGTCGTCGTCCACCTGAAGAGAAGAGCCCAATGGGGCGAGCCATACCCCTGGCAAGGGTTGGCCCAAGCTTATACCAGTGAAGACCAAGCTTCACTCAAGAAGGGTTAAATTAGCCAGTGAGAGGCGTATTAATCCGGAGTGGCTACCTCCTTAGTGTATCGGATGTAAGGGGCCATTACTCTTTGTGTTAAGGATTTATTGTTAATAAAAATACGTGTTGCCTCAGAGAGACTCCTCTAGTTATTGACCCACTACATATAAGGTGTGTAGGTATATAAACCTACGTGGGGGTAAATATATTTTTTGAAGGGTGTTGTATGTATACCCTTTAAAAAAAATAATATTAAGAATAATTCTGCCAACATATATAATTTTTTTTAATAGACACGGGGCAACTTGGGAGCGAACAAAGACGAGCAAAAACCCGTTTTCCAACAGGCGTGCACACCTCGCTTCAAAGGCCAGAAGGCAGGAAAGAGACAGCCATCAAGTGTCATAAAACCTCCCCGAATTTCACACAAGAGCAGGGGAGGGGGGAGTCGCAAGAGGGTGTTAAAATAACACCCACACTTCCAAAAGCCCCCCTCACGACACAAGGACAGGCGCCACGAGGAATATATATAATTATATTCTTAACAAAAAATAGCATTGACAACAAGAAAGCACAGGATGGGGTTTGAACCATATTAGTTAAACGAAGTTACCAACTTAACCATGAAGATTAAGCAAACATTATCTATCCTCGCTCCAATTGGAAACCAGACTACAGTCTGCACCAGGGTCGCGATTCATCATTTGTTAATTAAATACGGACATTATTTACCCTTAATAATTTCTACGCGGCCGGGCCGAAGCATCAAAGAATAATTATGGCAGTCAGGGTCGCTCCTAAGCAAAAAACAAACATTCCCTAGCGCCGGGATATCAGATAAAATAATAACAGGCTAAGTAAAAAAAAACAAGTACAAAATTAAAGTGGATCTCCTAGGGAGTTAAGGGCGGAGAAGTCTATCATAATTAACCAACATGCAACACTCCAGGGGAAGCAAGCAGCTCACAGCCGTCTTAGTCTTCCCGAGAATAACGGCCAGAGAGCACACACACAGCCCCGGGAATCGGCCCTCATAAAAGTTTGTGGCGAGCGGGCGACGGCTCGAGAAAGGAAATCAGTGTGCTCCAACGATGGAGCACAGCCGTCTTTGTCTCCCCGCAGCACGGACAGCAAGATCTGCGCACGCGAGCAAATAACATTTCCCCATAGGGAGATCAAACCACGATGGAAATACTGTGAACACGGCTACTTACAATCAAATCACAATAATACTAAGCAGCAAAAGTGAGCCGCATTTTAACTTCCAGACCAGGCATACGGCTTGGAGCCGTGTGAAACAAAGGATAAACGCCCAGAGCGGGGGAGGGGATTATAGAGCTCGCTTAACGCGTAGGCTTTCGCGACCAATATTATTCATAATCAAAAACGTGGATTATGATTTTGTAACCTCGGTGCGAACGCGAATCGTCGGTCTGGTTTAGTTGATGACTCATGTGACGCCGGTTCGCGAGGAAGCCCCCACCCCTCCTTCCAGAATTATTGCGGGCAACTGTGTCTTTGAAGAAACCTTTCCTCCAATAAAGCACATACAGACGCACACACGACACACACGGACGGACACACACACGACACACGGACGCAGATGTGTCCACACATAACAAATAGTTATATGGTCCCGGCCTTTGAACAACTCGGAAAACCGAGTGGATTTTCTCGATATAAGCCGAGGCAAAATCCATTCAACTCATCTCTCCGGGGCTCAGGCCCCCACCTCTCACCGGGGCTCCGGCCCCCGTCTCATCTCGACGCCATCGGGGCTTAGGCCCCCATCTCATCTCGTCGCCGCCAACGAAGAAGCTTAACCGTCATCCAGAATGACGATGTTCGTTGGGTAGCGACGTGCATCGACAAGCTGAGGTCTGCACCACCGAAGAAGAATCGCCATACTGAGCCGCCGAGCTGCGAGTGAAGCTGACGGAGATTCCAGCTATCATTCTCGGGAGAGAACCGACTCGTCATCCAGCAGTAGAGAGAGAGAGTCAGAGCCTTCCGAACGAGAGGCATCAGCGAGTGCCCGTATGAAGCTGGCAGCTGCACGAACAAAGGAAAGCACGGAGAAGAGAGAGTGACGAGTGATAACAAGCAATCAACCTGTAGAAAGGGCGGATATCGCCAAGCGTCGACCAAGCGAGCAAAGCAGAGAGCACGAAGCAGTGGAGAAAGCCTGATCGAACGGTCGTGAGGAAGAGGACAGTGCCAGCGCATGCGCCGTGTGTTCAATACGCACACACAGATCAACCAGCACCAACGAGAACCAACTCGTCATCCAGCAGTGGAGAGAGAGAGTCAGAGCCTTCCGAACGAGCGCCGCCGTCAGAGTCACACAGTACGGGTGCCTGCGCCAAGCGCCGCCAAGCACCACCCAGCGGACAAGCCTCTCCGCGAACTGCAGCGGGCCTGAAGCCGCTCATTTCCCAGTGGAGGAAGTCGCGTCTGCAACCCGCGCGGGCGAGAGGAAGATCTCCGAACCAGGGTCGTATCACCTCCCCCACTCACAACCTCAAGGAGGCACACACACACATCTACTTCCCGCGGGGCATGCAAGAATTTATCCAAGAGACAATCCACCTCTCTCACAATGGGACCAACCCTAGACAATCATCAGAAGACTAATTATAAAGCTTGAACACCAGCTGGCCGTAAGGAATCGTGGCCCTCTGAGTAATTAAGAATCCGTCGGTTATAAGAGTGTGAAGTTTTTTTCTTGCCTTTTTCGTTTCTCTTATCGCATAAACGACCAATAGATTCGTCGATGCAAACTAAAACTCTCGAAATCCTCATTGCGAATCGACACGTTACAGAGAGAGAATATCGTGTCAAACCTGTTTCTTTGTCATAGAGTCTCGCCGAAGAATTAATTAAGGCAGAACCAGATACGCGCTCACACAAACACACGCCCTCAACCACCATTGTCTCAAACATTTCATTAACAGATATAATCTTGCCAACGAATCGATTGACGTATGCTTCGCCTTCGGGGTACAATAAGTGCCTTTATTGCCCGTCATATGAATATCGTTGCATGCTTGTTTTAAAACTCGGCCAGTCGCCGATTGTGCTCGATACATGGGGGAACTAATGAGATGTCTGGTGTAAAAGTAGAAATTACGGTTGTTAGAAGAGTGTTAGCCCTTCAGTTTCGTTAATTGCATAATCTCGCCAATGAATCTATGGACGTATGCTTTTTGCCTTTGCATGTTAGAGTGTCATAGGTTAGTTTAGAATAAAATTGATAACACAGAAGTATCTCGAGTGTTTCTTTCAAAGTCCATGCAAAACTGTCTTATTCGTAAGAACTTTTACCTGCGATGAGATATTAATTTGGAAACCTAACATAACATAAACACGCTAAGATAATCAGTAAATGTTTAATCGAAGATAATCGTTTTATCCCGATTGATACAACTCTGGATAACGAAGCTAAGCCTAATTATCATAACTGCACACATTAACATAATCGCAAGCATCCGCATAAATTACTACGATTATCTCCGTGATTATCATAATTTATGCATATAATTAAACACAGTAACATAATTTATGCGATTTGCGATTTTTTCCTAATTTCATTAATTTTTATTATTTTTATTAAAATTTCCTAATCCGGCATATACAACAAGGGGGGGGGGGTCGACAATTATCAGTAACCTTTTTGATCAACCATTAAACTCCCATTTTCTATAACTTTTGGACTCCTGCAAGCCTCTTATAATTTTGTTAGTGGAGAAATGGACAAACGGCCCACCAGGCTTTCATCAATAGCTTAGTATCTGTGTATGTTTATGTAAGGTTTGAAATATATTTTTCGCCCGGGCAACGCCGGGTACTTTCCGCTAGTTTTTTTTTTATAAATGCATGTTTCTAAATATGTAGGTAAAACCCAAAGAAAAATGCACACGACCACAGGGAATATATGCAAACTATATATATACAGCCATCAGGGTTGGGATCGAACCGACAAACTCCAATATGCCGGGTAAGGTAGTTAACATCTCACCACAGTGGCACCCCATTCTCTGACTCCCCACCCACCCACTCAACTACCGAACCAACCACTCAGTCACCCACTGGAAAACCCACTCACCCTGCCATCCACTCAATCTCTAACTCACTCACTCAACCACTCATCCATGCACCCACCTACACACCCACTCACTTACCCACCCACTCACCCACCCACCAGTAAACAAAAATGCAACTATTTTGATTATACTAGGTGAGGCCCACTGAGCTATACAAATTTTTTTTCAGAAGAAACATGGCCACAAATGAAAGATCAAAGAAGTGGATTATCATGTAGAAATTGATAGCAGCCAAATCCTCTAAATGCATATTTCTATATATGGAGGAAAAACCCGGACAAATATCCACACGACCACAGGAAAAACATGCAAACTCCAAATATACAGGCGGGATTGAACCCACGACCTCCTGTACAAAAGGCGAGATAGTTAACGAGATAGCGAGATAATTAACATGTTGCCGCCATAGCACTCCACTCTCTGACTAAGCCACCCACCCACTCATCAACAACAACAACCGCCATTCACCACTAAGTGGCGGTGACGTCACCACAACGCTTGTGCCAGGCTATGTGCACCTTGAGGCCACGTAAAGTGTCGAACGCCCACTGGCAGGAGGTCACGGCAGACCCAGGTTCCACGGGTCGACTGACTGAGATGACCGAGATGACTAGCTGATGCAGCACCTGTGCCCCCTACTGTGCCAACTTGCTGTGCTTTAGACACCCGACGCTCTGCTCGTTGTTGTGAGCATCGCTCCTCCACCCTCCGTTGTTGTTGGAGGGTGACTGTCTCCAACTGCCCAGTAGCGTCCTTCACGAGCCTCCTCCACAGAGGCCGATCTTGACACCGCTGGTACCAGTCATCGGCAAGTCCACTCAACTCCACATCCTCCTGTATCACATCACTCTATCTCTTCTCTAGCCCGTGCCACGCCCGTTTAGCTCCCTCGATCTGGCCGAACAAAAGCTGTTTAGGCATGCGGTGACTTGGCATGTGGGCTACATGGCTCAGCCAACGCAGCTTTGCCTGCCGGAGGAGCTCACCGATGGGACTTTGTCCAGATCTTTCAAGGATTTGTGAGCTCCTAACACGATCCAGCCTGGTTAAACCCAGGATGGATTATCGGCAGGCCAGCCTAAATGTTTCTAACTGGCAAAAATGTTCCATTAGGGGGGTCCACATTTTGCAAGCGTAAAGAAGGGAGGGAATGACTGTGGCCGAGAAGACCTGAAGCTTCGTGCAGAGGGACAGACCAGGTAGCTTCCACACAGCGTTACGCAACCGATGAAAAGACACAGCGTTACGCGACTGATTCGGAGACCTCTGCTGTTAAACCGAGCCGGATATAAGCACACTGCCCAGATATGGGAAACTCTCCACTCTCTCCACAACTGCCCAATTCACCAATTGGGAGTTGTGGGGGTGGAGTGTCCAATGGTACAAAATACCCTGGCAGGTACTTAGTTTTGGTGGGGCTGATGGTAGGGCCCCACCTCTTAGTGGCAAGCTCCAGGTTTAGCAGCAGCGCCTCCAACTCCTCCTCTGAGTGAGCAGCAATTACCAGATCGGTATACAAAACGTGGTTGAGCAATAGGGAGCCATCCCTTAACCGCACCCTGGCATCGATCAGCCTCCCATTATATCTGTACCAGATGGAAATTCTTCCGGTATAGCTATTGAAGGCCTCACAAACTACGTGGTCAAAATAAATGTTAAATAATGTAGGAGCCAAAGGACATCCTTGTCGCACCCCAAGGTGTACAGGGAATGGCTCCGACTCCCGGCCACGTAGTTTTATCCGGGCCCGCTCACCATCATGAAGGTCCTTAATGATCATGAGCAGAGGGTCAGGGACTCTAAAAGCACGAAAAACAACCCCGAGCCCAGGCCTACTGATGTTATCATAGGCCTTGACCAGGTCAATAAAGCAGAGATGCAGGTCTTTGTTGGAATTCCCTACACCTCTGCTGTAGCAGACGGACAGAAAATATGGCATCCGTGCAGGACCGCCCTTTCCTGAAACCGCATTGGGGCTCCGCAAGCCTCTCCTCAGCGTGCCTAGCAAGGCGATGTTGAATAATCCTTGCCAGGACCTTTCCCAGCACACTGAGGAGTGATAAGCCCCTGTAGTTGTTACAGTCTGTGCGGTCCCCCTTCTTAAAGAGGGGGACCACCAGGGCATCCTTCCAATCCTGCGGAACCCGTCCAGTGGTCCAGACTGTTGTTATGATGTCATGTAGGGCAGTCTGTGCACAAACGCCACCCTCCCTCAGCATTTTGCTTGGCAGATAATCTCTGCCCGGTGCATTTCCTCGTCTCAGACTCTGGATCGCCTTTAGTACTTCCTCAACAGATGGCACCTCAGCCAGCCACTCACAGGGGGTGACTTCTTCAAATATTTGGGGCACCGCAGCTTCCGCAGGGTCATCCCCACTTTGTCCCACGATGTTTCCCATGTCGAGGGATTTCCCCTCCCTCAGGACTTCACAGAAATTCTCGGCAAACCTATTCCTGGGGGTCGGAGATTGGATCACCGTTTTTTCCCCGAATGATGGTAATAGATGTGGCGCTGCAGGTTACTTTTTTGATGGAGTTAAATAGGGATTTGTGATCACGGGCCATTGAGGCAGACTCCATCTCCACAGCAACCCGTGAACACCACCCATCCTTGCAGCACCTCATGGCTCTCCGAACCTCCGAGTGAAGGCTGCAGTAAGTAAGTCTTTTCATTCTCTGACGTGGGATGCTGTAGACGATTAGAGTGGGCCTGTTGCTTTTTTTTCAACTATCCTGAACACCTCCTTTGTCTGCCAGGGTCTCTGGGGAGGTCTGGACCACATATCCAAAGCAGCCATTGCAGCTGCATGAGTCACAGTCCTAAACCTCGCCCATTTACCCTCGACATCTGGAGGAGTGTGGGACGATGCCAACCCCAGCCGAAAGAGATGATGAAATTCTCGCTTGCAACTTTCATCATCTAGCCGAGACCAGGCCACCTTAGGTTGGAATGGGGTCTTGGGTGTACACCCACCACCGGAGTGGAAAAATGGCAGGCACATCTTACAGATGACAAGTCGATGGTCAGAGGGCAGATCAGCTCCATGGTAGGTCCTGGTGTCAAGGATATGGTCCCGCATCCGCTGATCCGTCACTATGTAGTCCAGCAGATGTTCTTGCTTGGACCCGGCATGCATCCATAATGTTGTGTGGATGCGCTGATGCCTGAACAGCGTGTTGGTAATTACAAGCCCATGAGCTGCACAAAAATCTAGCAGCCTCCTACTGTTGTTATTGAGCTGATCTGGCCAATGCCTTCCAATCACTCGAGACCAGGTGCCAACATCATGACCAACTCGGGCATTGAAGTCACCCAACAAGATGACTCTATCCCACGGGGCCACTTAAGCCAGCACCTGTGACAGGATATTCATAGAAGGCATCTGACTCGTCTGCCTTGCCTGCATCCCTCCACGGATGCTCGTCTTCGGTGGGGACATAAGTAAATATGACCACTACTCCTCGCCTTTGGTTGATATGAAGGCGAGCCCAAAGTAGTCTGGAACTTACAGCTTCCCACACCTCACCGCCACGCCCCCACGTTCCCTTCATTATTTTGTTCAGAAGAGCCACTCCCTGTTGTTTAGTAGTCTTCTGCCCCGAGTAGGGACTGTCCACCCCTCATAGTGGCAGGAGCCAGAACCGGTCTACCGGACCTCCTGAATGCCACAGAGATCTCGATGGTCCCGGTCCAGCTCCCGATTGAGGAGAGGTAGCCTCTCCTCCGCAGTGAGCATTCGAACATTCCACGTGGCCATCCATAGTGGCTTTTTGTTGTTTTTGGAGGAGCCCCGAGGGTAAAGATTAAATCTTCTGGCTCCGCCAAATGTGGTTTGGCCAGGAGACGTTATAGACGCCTGTCCCCCCGGGACCTCCGGCACAAGCTTATTAATTAACTATTTTAAACGTGGTTTAGTGGTAATTGATTGACGGTGGAGGGGTTACCAGCCCCTCGCACCCCTCCAGAGCCCCCACTTCGCCGCTGTGGTGGCTACAAGTGCCCCAAAGGGAAAGGCCAATTGCAATTGGCCCTCCCCCCACGGCACTGTCCAGAACAACGTTGCCCGTCCGGCACCACACGCGCTCCCACACTGTTAGTTGGTTGTCGCAATCGGCAGGCCGTATTGGTTATTGGTTGAACCTAGCCTTTATTGTGCTTGTGGGTGTTGTTACACCGTGAGGGTGTGTTGTATATGTCGTGTTATGAAATTATTTTTAAAAATTAAATTTAATAAAGATTCAAAAAATTCAACTTTACTGTAAAATTATGCAAATTTATGTAATTATGCGCATTGGGAGATATTCGTTAATTTATGCAAATGTTGGCGATTATGCTAATGTGGGCAGTAATGATAATTTGGCTTAGCTTCGCTGCCCAGAGTCGTATCGTCAATAGGGGTAATGCAATTATTCTTGCTTAGGTCTCAAATTCATATCTCAACGCAGCATACAGTTCTTAAAAATAAGATTGTTATGCATGAACTTAGGAAAGAAACACTGAAACACTTCTGTGTTAAGCAATTTGAATTCTAAACAAAAACATGACACTCTAATATGCGAACTCTCATGCTTGTGTAATAAAGGACTCTCTCTCATATGTCGATCTCCGTTGTCCTTTATTGGGTTCGTAGAATCTCGTTACCACGGCGTCCTCGCTCAGGCCCGCGTCTCTCCCGACGATCTCTCCACAGCCACTCTGCTGCTCCGTTATGCAGTCTCCCTGCTGCTCCGATATGCAGTCTCCCTGCTGCCCCGATATGCAGTCTCCCTGCTGCTCCGCCTGGCAGCCACACCGCTGCTCCGCTCTCTAGCTTCACTGCTGCCACGTATACAGCTAGCCTCCCACAGCCCGCTAGCTCTCTGCGTCTGCGGCGGTCCCCCCACAGACCGAGAACGCGACGGGGTTTTAAGATCGACGGGAGTAAAACCGCCCGCCGCTGTTGGAGGCCCGTCAATGCCAAGGTCCCGTTCCCCAGAGAGACCCAAGTCCGGGGTCTCTGGCAACCGTGTCTGTGGTGGGGTTGGAGGGGCAGCGGGGTCAAGTGGCCCCGTCGCCGTGGTAGGCCCACCTAGAGCAGGATTCGCCACATCTGCCTGCGTCACGGCTGGTTCGTCTGTAGAAGGCACGACAGGTGCACTTGCAGAGTCAACAGGCAAGGGCAGAGGTGCGTCGGGTGCAACAGACACCGGCAAGGCAACATCAGGGGATGAAGCATCCGTCCGCGGGGCCACGTAGGGTTTCAACCGAGACGTATGGACGTACCAGCGCCGTGATCCGAACCGAACCCGCGCGGACTGCGGGTTAGGGACTTCAATAAGCTTAACCGGCCCCTGCCATGGTTTGTGAAGCTTAGGGGAGGTCCCCGGCCGCACCTGCGGGCAGTGCAGCCATGCCATGTCCCCCACTCGCCAGGGGCATGTACCGGTCGAGCGCCGGGCACAATGCTCGTTTCGCGCCTGAGTCTTGGCAGTAGCCAATCGGGCCCCCTCTCGTGCCTCGGCAACGCGTCGAACAGTGTCTTGAATGTACTCGGGGAGAGGTTTAACAGGACCCTTCGCCCCCGTACCCAGCTGTACTTCCGGCGGCACATTCTCGTGGTCGTACATTAGAAAAAATGGAGAATACCCTGTGGACGCATGAGGCGTCATCCAATACGCGGAGAGTACCCCAGGTATACGCAAGTCCCAATCAGCTTGTTTCTCGTCAACCATGTGACATAGCATGGCCGACAGCGTCCGATTAAGCCGTTCCACCATGCCATCCGTCTGCGGGTGGTAAGGAGACGTACGAACCTTCTTGGTTCCCAGAGCAGCGCACACTTCCGCCAACAATTTAGAAGAAAAATTTCGCCCCTGATCCGTGAGTAGCCTCTCCGGCGCCCCTTTGTCCAGCACATATCCAAACAGGAAGGCGTCCGTGATAGACGCCGCCGACTGGTCGGGTAAGGGCCAAGCCATCGGCCAACGGGAAAGAGATTCCACCCCGATCAGCAAAAATGTATTACCCCTAGCGGATGGCGGGAAAGGTCCCAAAATATCCAGCGCCACCAACTCGTTGATTCGAGACACCTGTATAGACTGCACCGGCGGCACATAAGGGTTTTTAGGCGGCTTCCGCCGGGCACACTCGGGACATGCCCGAATGTGTCCGACGACATCCGTCGTCATGCCGTGCCAGAAGTAGTTTCGCTGCAATGATAAAGTCTTCTGCACCCCGAGATGTAATAAAGTGTTGCAGTGCAGAGTCCAAATCAATTCGTACCGTAACGGCGACGGTACAACCAGACGCCAGCGGTTATGCAACCCCTCCCTCCACATGAGCAACCCATACCGGAGAGCGGCCCCCGGCAATCCCCCCGCTCCCTTCGCAGCCCGACTCCGTAAAGCCCCCAACGAGTCATCAAGCAATTGTTCGCGAATCCATACCAAGCGCGGCAGGTTCAGAACCCCATCGGCCGGTCCTGGGCACACCGGAGCCCCAGGCACCTCGACAGCTGACACGACAGGCCGAGGGGGTAGCTGAACCGGCGTACACCTATTCGTACCCGACGCGCAAGCGCAGGGGGACCCCTGTGGTAATCTGGAGAGCGCGTCCGCATTCGCGTGATGCGGCCTCTTCCGATATTGAATGTCGAAGGAAAATTCCTGCAGGGTCTCCAACCATCGTGCAAGTTGGCCAGATGGTTGGTCAATTCTCAGGACATACTGCAGAGCCGCATGGTCCGTGCGCACAATAAGCGAACGGCCGTATAGATACGGCCGATATTGGTGGAGAAAATAGACAATAGCCAATAGTTCACGGCGAGTAACGCAGTAGCGGGTTTCTGCCGGGGACAGCACACGGCTACCGTAGGCTACCACGCGTTCAACGCCGCCCTTGGACTGTGACAGAACGGCCCCGATCCCGGTGTCACTAGCGTCCGTATCCAGAATAAAAGGTCGATCAAAATCCGGATAGTCCAATGTCGGCGCCGTCGCCAACCGATCGAGTAGGCCCTCAAACGCCGCTTCCTCCAGCGGACCCCAACTGAACCTCCGACCCTTACCCATAAGGAGGTGCAAGGGTCTAGCGATCATAGCAAAATTCGGAACGAACCTTCGATAATATGAGGCGAACCCAAGGAATCGATGTACGTCCCCAACTGAGGCCGGGGTTGGCCAGTTGCGGACGCACGCCGTCTTCTCCGGGTCCGTGGCCACCCCGTCCGCACTGACTATGTGTCCCAATAACGCACGGATCGTTGCACTAGGTGACACTTTTTCGGTTTGAATTTTAGATTGGCGGAGCGCATCCTAGCAAAAACCGTCTCCAATCTCTGTAAATGTTCGTCAAATGTGCGGCTAAAGACGATGACATCGTCTAAATAAATCAAACATGTCTCTTACTGCAGACCCGTTAACACCAGCTCCATCAACCACTGAAAAGTGGCGGGGGCCGCATTCAAGCCCATCGGAAGGCAATTAAACTGAAACAATCCCTGCGGCGTACGGAAAGTCGTCTTTTCCCTCGAGGACTCATCGAGGGGAAGCTGCCAGAATCCCGAAGAGAGATCCAGTGTTGAAAAATACTTCGCCCCGGACAAGGCATCGAGGGAATCATCCATATGCGGCAGGGGGTACGCGTGTGTGATGGGACACCTTGTTAAATTTTCGAAAATCGACGCAAAACTGCAGTTTCCCATCTTTCTTCTTCACAAGGACTACCGGCGCGCCCCATGGACTGTTAGATGGGGATATTATGTCAGCGGTCAGCATGTCCTCCACTGCGCCGCGAACCTGATCCCGCTCCGTCGGGCTCAACCGATGCGAGTGAAACCGAATCGGAGCGGCATCCCCTGTATCAATGTGGTGGGAAAGCAAGGAGGTGCGTCCCAAGTCAAAATCATCCGAGCTGAACACGTCGGAATAACTTAGCAACAGCGCGCGAAGCGCGGACCGTTGTTCTCCGGTCAAGGATGAATTCTCCCTGCATAACTCGGCAACCCAACGATCATCCTGCCCCGTAGGCCCCGAAACCCCCCCTACCATGTCCCGGTGGGCCCGGTTGTCATGGGCCGTAAACGCGGTCGTGGCGTGAGCCAAAACTGTTCCGGCCGGGACACTGACATTTTCCGCACTCCCATTCAGCACCTGTAATAACGGGGGTTGGCCTGGCCGGACAATCATTTGTGCCCCAACCAGCGCCGAGCTGCCCGCTATAGCCGTGGATGGCGATAACAAAACCCCCGCCGCTCCCTCAACGCCAGGTACTGGATTCCGATATCTCAACGGGATAAGCATCTGCGAACCAGGTGGAATGTCAACAGATACCTCGGACAGCGCCTGTACCAGGCAAACAGGGGCAGACCGGCCCCATGGCGATGGTAAGAACGAAATTTTCCACCCCCCCGGTAATTCAATGCAATTTTGATCAACCCTTATTTGAATGGGCATTTTTGCCAGGAAATCAGTCCCCAACAAACAGGGTACCGCGAGGGACCTAGAGATCAAAACGGTCCCTGAAGCCGACACCCCCCCAATCGATATGTTGGCGTCCACCTGGCCCACAATGCCCATACTTCCCTCGTTCGCCGCTATGCATGAATCATAAACCGCTCGCACTCTCCCTGGCGGAATGCCCAAAAGATGGAAAATGACATCCGAAATAATGGTTGCGGACGCACCGGAGTCCACCAAAATACGCACCTCGACCCCCTGAATAGAACCCGGTACCGTGGACGACCCAGGAGCGGCCGCAACTACCCTCCGTGCCAATCGCCGCCATTGCGTCAGCGAGCGACACGGGTCAATCGGCGGCACCTCGTTGTTAACGACACACGGACCGCGCGGCGATGGTGATGCATGAGGTGACAGGCCTTGCCGGGTGTCTGATGCGCACCGACTTGCCTGTCCTGGCTGGTCTTTTCGCGTGACGTCCGTGATCGAGGCCTCCTGCTGGGGCGGCCCGGGGATGCGAGCCCAATAGTCCCTGGCGAAGTGGCCCTTACGGCCGCAGCGGAAACACTCCACGTCGTTTCGGCGCACGGCACCCCCTCTGTCCCGACGCTCCCGCGCCGGCGTGCCGGACCTCGGCCCCGTTTTCCCCCGAGCAGGCCACTGGGCGGAGGCGGCCGTCAACTCCTGCGGACCCTTGTCAGGAACGTAGACCGCCTTCTTAGGATCCCACCCTGTAGCACCGCCTTCAACGATGGGGCCCCCCGTCCAAGCTGACACCTGTTTCCAGCGTCGGAGATTAAATGGAGCGTCCAAGCACTTAGCCGCAGCACGGGACGTCAACTTATCATGGCTGCACACCGGCATGGGGATCCCCAGGTCTCTAGACAATTCCAGCATCTTGCCCAACACGAGGGGCTCCAAAAAATCCAGCTCAGTCTCGGGGTATGCTGCCATAGCCAGTTCCAGAACGGCGCCTCTGAAAGCCACCGGCGATTCTTCAGGCGCCCATTGCTGCTGAACAAATCTACGATGGGCATCGTCCGGGGGCTCGTACGCATCCGCCATTTCCTCGAAGACACGCTGCAGCGTCCTCTTCTTGTCGGCCTTGATGGAGCGGAAGAACCGGACGGACTCGTCGTCGAGAAGTGTTGGTAGGACTTCCAGGGCCTCCGCGTCCGTCCATTTGGCGGAGCGTACGGCTGCTTGAAAACGGCAGGCGAATGCGCTCCAATTGCCACCAATGGAGAATTCTTTGACCGTTGTTAAATGACGGCTGCGGGTCCTTGCTCCGCTGTCCTCCGCTGATGGTGACTCACGCGGCAGCGACAAGATGGCGTCACTCTGCAACGTGTGCAAGATGGCGGCTTCCCGCGGCGGAGGGCGCAAGATGGCGGCTTCCCGCGGCGGAGGGCGCAAGATGGCGGCTTCCCGCCGTTCCTCCTCGGCCACGCCCAAGATGGCGTCTTCGTGCCGCGTGGTCGAGAGGACTGATGGTGACGGCAAGGCCCCGGCCCGCTGTTCCCCGCCGGGCCTCCCCGAAGTCGTCGCCGGCGTCACAAGGTCGCACAACTGCGCCAACTCCGTCTTCAGCGCCTCCAGTTGGGCCGCCACCTGTCGCCATCCGTCCTCAGCATCCAGTCGCGCGGATGGGCCCACCGAGGCAGCCACGTCCTGCACGCCCGGACCCCCGCTCGTCCCAGTGTCGCTTTCCTCCTCCATCGTCGGTAGCGCCACCGCTGGAGGGAGGTCGTCATCAGAAGATGCTGCAGAAGATGGTGCAGGGACGTTCTTCCTTCTGAGCTGTTTTGACATGCCGTTTCACTTCTGACACCAATGTAATAAAGGACTCTCTCTCTCATATGTCGATATCCGTTGTCCTTTATTGGGTTCGTAGAATCTCGTTACCACGGCGTTCTCGCTCAGGCCCGCGTCTCTCCCGACGATCTCTCCACAGCCACTCTGCTGCTCCGTTATGCAGTCTCCCTGCTGCTCCGATATGCAGTCTCCCTGCTGCCCCGATATGCAGTCTCCCTGCTGCTCCGCCTGGCAGCCACACCGCTGCTCCGCTCTCTAGCTTCACTGCTGCCCCGTATACAGCTAGCCTCCCACAGCCCGCTAGCTCTCTGCGTCTGACACCGATGGCTGACGGTGTCGACGTCTCCCACCGCGTGGCGACCGCGCCACTCTCTCCGTACTGCCCAGCGTGGCCTCCTTCTGTTTCACTCCGTCTCAACTCCCTCTTCCCCTTCCGGTTCTCCCCCTAAATCCTCTCCCACGTGACCCTAACTCCTCCCTCTCCCCACGTGACCCAGACTCCGCCCCCCCTTAATCCTTGCTCGCATTACTCTTGGAATTATTAACACAGTACTCCTGGAGATGTTCTCCTTAATGATCCGTGCATTTAACCCTCAGTGATTACGTTGTAATCAGAACAATCAATTTATTCCACGGAATAACGCGAGCATATCCGGCAACAGGTAGAGTCTTTAAAACAGGCATGCAATGATATTCATACGAAAGGCAATAAAAGCAAATTATTATACCCCAACGGCAAAAGTATATGTCAATAGATTCATCGGCAAGATTATATATATTTAACGAAATGTCTTCGAACAATGGTGTGCGACGGCCGTGCACACCATTGGACAAGGTTCTATGACAAAAAAACAGGTTTAACACGATATTCTCTCTCTATGAGCGTGTAGATTCGTGACGAAGGTTTCAAGGGTTTAGTTCGTCTCGATGAATCTATTGGTAATTAATGCGATTTAGAAGTAAAATAAAAAAAAATGCACTTATAAACGACGTATTCTTATCACTCGATGAGCCGCGATGCCTTCACGGCCAGCTGATAGTTCATGCACTTTTATGATTAGTCTTCTTATGATTGGCTAGGGTTTGTTCCATTGTGTGGGTGAGGTGGCTTGTCTCTTTGATAAATTCTTGTGTGAGTCCGGGGGTGCAGATGTGTGCGTGTGTGATTTTGATTCCTTGGGTCAATTCTTTATATTAATCAGACGCCAGGCGCGTCGTCGGTTTGTGAGTGTGGGGGGGTGGGGGGGGTGGAATATGAACGGCTTGGAGTTTTCCTCTCGCTCGGGTGTGCCTGCAGTGAGCCGCCGTCTTTCTCTCTCCGCTGCTAGATGAGCGGCGTCGGCACGATGTTGTCCTCGCTCGTGACGCTTGGCGGTGCCCGGCGGCGCTTGGCGGTGCCCGGCGGCGCTTGGCGGCGCCCGGCAGCGCTTGGTAGCGCTCGTTCGCTAGTGCGCTGGCAAGCTGGCCTCTGTGCTCTGCGCACTGGGCGACGCAGCTGTGCACGCTCTCTAGGATCCGGGTTCTCTGGCAATGAACGATGCTCTCTCGTTCGTTGCTTGGTCGACGTTGGGCGCTTTCGCTATTACACGAGAGTGATAACTGGAATCTTTGCCAGTTTCACTCACACTGCGGCGGCTCGGTGTAGCGATACTTCTTCTGTTGGCGCAGAACTCTTGCTTGTTCTTCTTGGTTTTTTCGGTCACATAGAATGGAAATAATAAAATAATAAAAATAAAACATTAAATAATTCTCACGACGTTTCGGCCACAACGCAAGCAGCCGTCCTCAGGTGAAGAACAGATGCTGCTAATCCTGCATAATGCACGGGCATTATGACTTTAAACCCCTCGCCAAACCTCCTACGCATTTCACAAGTAGTACTAATCGCATATCTGCATTTCCCATAAATATGCTAAATTCCTCTTGACCAAGAAGATTGATTCTGGCTCAGCAATAATTGGAAGGACGTAATAAACCATTTGGGATCTTAACTGATTGTGTTCACGTTTACGGTGACTTTCAGACCGCGTTCCACTCACTGGCATTGACTATATATCTTGTATCCTCCGCAGGGAATGGATTCTTTGCTCCGCTGCAAGTCTCCAACTACTCTCCCATTGACATATTTCGTTGCTTCCTCTTAGTATCTTTCACACGACGGCCAATGGTACAGTGTACAATAATAAATAGTATAAAATTGTAATGCTTAACACAATGTACAAAGTAATATATAGTATCGTAATTATATAGTGAATATACAGCAGTGTGATATACATTAGGATGGGTCGAATAATAACTAGTGTAATATTACAATGTATAAGGTACTAGCGGTAAGTACCCAGCGTTGCTCGGGCGAAAAAGGCAAACACACACATGGACTTACACAGATATTGACCCACACACATAGAAACACATCGACTTAGACGCACACACACACATATATGGTTAAACCCAGGATGGATCGTTAGCAGGCCAGCCTAAATGTTTCTAACCGGCGAAGATGTTCCATTAGGGGGATGCACGTTTCGCAAGCGTATATAAGGGAGGGAATTACCGTGGCCGAGAAGACCTGAAGCTTCGTGCGGAGCGACAGACCAGGTAGCTTCCACACAGCGTAACGCAGCGGATGAAAAGATAATGGCGCTCGACTGATCCAGTGAGACCTCTGCTGTTAAACCGGAGCCGGTCATGAGCACACTGGGCAGGTATGGGAATCTCGGCAATCTCTCCACAACTGGCGCATCACGAATTGTGAGATGTGGGGTGGATTGTTCGATGGTACAAAATACCCAGGCAGGTGCTTAGTTTTGGTGGGGCTGATGGTAAGGCCCCACCTCTTAGTGGCAAGCTCCAGGTTCAGCAGCAGTGAGCAGCAATCACCAGAGCATCGGCATACATAACATGGTTGAGCAATAGGGAGGCATCCGTTGACCGCACCCGGGCATCGATCAGCTCTGACTCATGGCCACGTAGTTAGACTCGGGGCCGCTCACCATCATGAAGGTCCTTAAGGATGGTAATCAGTGGGTCAGGGACTCGGAAAGCACGAAGAGCAACCCAGAGGCCAAGCCTACCGATGGTATCATAGGCCTTGAGCAGGTCAATAAAGCACACGCATGGACTAAGATGCACACATGGACCTACAGACACGCAAAGAAATGGAGTTACACTGACTAACATGGAGGCATGCACACACAGCGACTAACACACATGCACATGGACTGAGACACACACACATTTCGACACACACAAACACATCGACTTACAGACACACACATATGTACTTACACACACACATGGACTTACACGCACACAAATGGACTGACACACACACTTGGACTGACACACACACATAAACACTTTGACATACACACACACACATGGGGCGTTGTCCGTTAGAAAAAGACAGACACACACATGGAGTTAAAGACACGCATGATGGGCACAGCAATCCCCGATGATGGCACAGCTATCAGTATGGCAGTACTACGTATGAGGAAATAGCGTGACGTGAGCGATGGAAACAATAGAAATGTATTGAAGAAATAATCATAAATCACAGACCGGCAGTAGACCGTGGCAGCGTCATAAAAGACAGCAAAAAAAGGTAAAAATGAGCAACCTAAAAATCCAAAAGGAGTTTTGTGCACTCAAACATAATTATTGTAACATGTCAACTTGTTTCATAATGGTAAACAATGAAACCTGAGTTGTTATCTGCACACAATATCTGGCAAGGATTTGTTTAATAATAATAAGCAATGAACGTGATTAATGATCTGCACACAAACATTATTATTGTAATGTTTGTGAACTAATGTGTTTAACAATAATAAACAATGGACTTGAGTTAGCGTAAGAAGCTAGGAACTTTGTACTTACCATAGCCATGTTGAGGCCTTGTGTCATGCGTAGCCCCTGTCCTGGCCTACATTGGCAAGGCGACGGAGTTGGCACATTGCCAGGCGAGGGGCTGGGCCGCTACCCCCCCCCCCAGCATCCCCCGCGCATGCAAGAATATTGGTATGTAAGCACTAAAATATTATTATCTACGGAGTCTGTACTATAAATTGGACGCATCGTGTTAGGGGGGGGCGAAGAGGACATGACACTGTGAAGGAATATCCGCAGCGTTATGTGTGTATGTGTTGGCTGTAAAATGCATAAAAGGAAATGTCCCCGTGAGCTCGAACTAACGCGCATCACTTGGTAGGGTCTGCCCCCCCACGCAATTGGCGTCACTTGGTAGGGTCGATGGCGCGCAATAAGTAAATAATTAATAATAGAAACGGCACAAATGTGTTAATTAAACTACTTTAAAGTTTACGGATGGGAAAACGGAATAGCCTATTCCCACGGCGGGGCTTGGGGCGTGCCGCCTGTAATTTCTTTTCTCTACGTGAAGTGTGGGGGCCATTGGCCCCCGGGGTCCCTCCCGCCTGCATCCCCTATTCGTTTACGTTACCCCACCTCCCTATTACCCGCTACGGTTTCGCCGGCATTCGAACGCGACACCCCTACTATTTACAGCCTCGCGCCGCGCTCCCACGCTGCGAACATACGTGCGCACATCATCATCAATCAAACGCCGTGCTCTCAGTATAGCCCTGTGCGGCACGTTACCAATGCGCATCTGTATCCGACACGTAACGAACGTATGCGCACTCCCACACACACAGCTCTGCACGGCACTCACTCTTGCGCCGCTCTGCGCCGCGCTGGCCACTCACGTTACGATCGCGCACCTGGGGTACGCCGATTTCGCACGACGAGAGCTTACGCATACACCGTACCACCCGCGTTCACACTTATAACACGGGATCACACGAGCACACGCAAGCGGGGCACGCGCCGACACAACGACTCAAGTTGCCGCCGCCGTGCGCGTGAGATAAACCGTACACAATGCGCAGCCGATTACGCGCTCGAGCACACGCAAGCTCGCACAAAGCTAACAGCTTCACTGCGCACTGCGGTTTCGCACACGCGAGCGGGGTGCACGCCGACACGACTCGTCCCCTCCCGCACTCGCGCGTGCACGTCAACACAAGTATCGTGCAAGGACGATTCTCCTCTCACACGGCTGCGTAGGCACGCCAACACACCAAAAGTGCTCTCCCCGGGCGTTAGCACACACACCTCCGTACCCGCACCATCGTACAGAGACCACGGCCTTTACGCATACAACGACCACACACCCGCGAATGCAGTGCACGCTAATACCACGTTCAAAAACACCCAACAACACGGTTTTGTTACTACGCTCGAGATTTTATTAACCCTTGTTAACTCACCGAGCCACCCGGGTGTGTGTACGAGCCAGCAAGGCGCTTCCAACCCACTCTCTAGTGGCGTGCAGCCCTATTCTATGCTGCACTCTCTGTTACACCGCTTTCCTACTCGTCCTTACCCCGAACTAACCTTCTCCTACGGATCCTACTCTCCGCTCTGAGGTGTTGTAAGGCGCGTAATACGATACCGTCTGTAGTCCTAGGTGACCTTGCGGCGCTCAGGTCGTCCTGCAGACGATCCTGCGGCTCGCCCGATGCCTCCCTCGTCGTTGACCCTGTGTCATTACTCCAGAAGAAGAGAGTCCCCTACTGCCCCTGCGTTTTCTTTTAAACTATCCACATCAAAGCTAGGCGCCCCCGTCCCGACCGCCTTGGTCTCTCGACCAATCCTGAGCCTAGGATTTCCCGCCCTTTTGCGATCCCGCCGGCCTTTGACCTTTTTGCTAAGCAGCAGCCCCGGGTCCTGATCCTAGCTACCTGCCTTGCTGACCCGTGTTTGTGTTTGTATGCGTTTCTAACTGCGGGGCTCTCTGAGCTCGCCGTGGTCGTGCGATCTCAAATCCGCCCACGGCGCCGCAGTGTTACTTAGCCTGGGAAGGGTCCTGTCCAATTCCCTGGCCCTGAGAAACCGTGGGGTAACCCCCCGAGGGGGCCCTCGGGTGAAAACTCAGGGTAGGTGACCCGACCACAAGGCCCTACGTGGGTGCGGGTGCGTGCTTATGTGGGGGGGGTGATGGGGGGCAGTGCAGTGGTGGAAGCCGGGCGGCTCCCTGGCTCGGCAGAGCGGCCCCGTCGTTGTGGCACCACATAGCCCCCCGGGGTGCCAGTCCCCGTCCCGGGTTGACTGGAGCACCTCGCCTGGGTTGCCCCCATGAGGTATCGCCGCGGGGTCCGCGGGATTCGCCCGGCCCTTGTGGCTGGCCTCGGGGGTGGCGGCTCCGTCTCCTGGGGCTCCGGCGGTGGTCTCCTCCGCCATTCCAACGGCTCCCCTCGGCCTCTGGCACCTCAAGTTCAAGTTCATTTATTAGGTATAGCCCTGTGAGCCATTCAGCTCTTGAAACGGGTGCAACCGCAACAAACAAAAAACATGAACAAAAAACATCTTAAAGTGAATATGTGACTAAGTGCAAACAGAAAATTCAAGAAAAGACAGCAAAAATATTGCAGAAAAAACACCGTACACCAACGCTGTGTGCAAAAATCTCAGTGGGATGCAAGTCAAACAACAACAACCACAAGACAGCTTAGATTAAGGCCATCAGTCTAACTCTGTACTACAACAAACAAACATGGCTAAACCAATGCACTTTTCGAAATCACCAAAATAAAGCCATGAAAGCAATGAAAAAGCAACCATAGGAACTGTGACGGAATTTTCACAATAAATGGCATAAACAACATCTACTACCAAAACCCTGCAGCCATAGCTGGCTGCATGAGTCACTCCACAACAGCAGGGGCATCAATCGGAGTATTGTAATTTTTCAATGCACCTTTAAGATCAGCACACTAAATCAAAACACAGGTCATACTTTGTAGCGATCATCCGGAGCGAAACATTTAATTTTAGGTCACTGAATAGCACTGGCAGCTAGGGGTGGGGTTTAAGGGTCGCCGTCCCCGTCGCCCCCGGCCCCGCCCGGGGCCCCTCGGAGCCCGGGGCTCCATGGGGCCCATATACTGCGCGAGGCCCCCGGGCATGGGGGGTGGGGGGACCCCGGGGTTTCGGGGTACTTGGACGGCGGGGCTCCCCCCCTCGGGGGCTGCTCGCCACGGCTTCAGTCGGCGGATGTTGACCACCATCTCCCGGCCCCTCTCTCCTCCCTGAATCAGCACCGTCCATGGTGAGATCTGCCGTCTCACAATCCAGGGTCCTCGCCAGTAGGTGGTCAGCTTCCCCACCTGTCCGGCACCGACGCGGGGAGTGTACAGCCACACCTCGGAGCCCGCAGTGTAGAAAGGGGGCTCCATACGGGGTCGGGCGCCCTGCTCTTGCCGCTGGTGCGCGGCCTCTCCGTGCGGGTAGGCTCGGCCCCTGGCCCCTCGCAGGGTCTCCAGCAAGTGCTCCACGGGGTGGCTCCCTTCCTCCCGTTGTGGCGGAGGGACACCGAACAGCAGATCTGCGGGCAGGCGAGACTCGCGACCAAACATCATTAGGAACGGGGTCTGTCCTGTAGATGTGTGAACGGCGGTGGTGTAGGCGAACAGGGCATAGGGGAGGTGTTCGTCCCAGTCCTGTTGATTCGCGGCTGCCATGCGTTTAAGCTTCCCGGCCAGAGTCTGGTTCATCCTCTCTACCATCCCGTTCGCCTGGGGGTGATACGCCGTGGTTCGGTCCTTCTGAATCCCGAACTCTCGGCACAGCGCCTGGAATAGTTCGGCCTCGAATTCACTACCCTGGTCGGTAATGACTCGTTCGGGGATCCCGCACTTAAGTACGTAGTTTTCCACGAAGGCCCGGCCCACTACGAGGGCTGTTTTATCCGGGATAGCCACCGCCACGGGGTAGCGGGTGAAGTACTCCACCGCTACGAGAATATATCGGTTGCCCCGGTGGGATCGTGGAAAGGGCCCCTGCAGGTCGATTCCGACCAACTGATTCGTCCGACTGACTCGGAACGGCCTCAGGGGTACCTGGTACCTCGCCGGCTTTTGCCCACACTGCTGACAGGCTCGGCAGCCCTGCACCCAGGCGGCCACATCTTGCGCCAATTTAGGCCAGAGATACTGGCGACGCAGAGTCTCCCGGGTGCGCCGTTCCCCATCATGGCCCCCGAGCGGGTGGTCGTGTACCAGTCGTAGTAGTTGGGGTCGCACATGGGCGGGAACGCAGATGCACCCCGGCTGCCCAGCGTCGGCCAGTTCCCTCACCACCCCGTTTTCTACACACAACCGGGCATACAAACCGCTCCAGGGTCCTGGTAGGGCGCTCTTTTCCTCCCGCAGTGCCGCCTCCACTGCCGCCAGATCCGGATCTCGCTGCTGGGTCTGTCTCAGCTGCTCGTCGTTTAGGCCCGGGAAGGCGCAGCCGACGTCCTCCTGGATCCGTCCGATCGGGTCCCGAGCCGCGGGTCCCGCGCTTGCCGGGCGGTCGACGGGATCCTCAGTGCCACCTGTGAGGGTCTCTGTGGCGCACACTGCACTCTCTCTCGCTGGGGGGGGGTCAGTGGCCGCGGCCTCTCGGGGGTCCGTTGCCTGCCGGCAGCGTCCCCCCGTGAAACACGGGCAGGCCTCCTCCGCCCTCGTCTCGGCGTACACCGTGGGTCGCCTCGACAAGGCGTCCGCGTTTGCATGCGTCCGGCCAGCCCGATACTCGATTTGCAGGTTGTACTCCTGCAACTGCGCCAACCACCGGGCCATCTGCCCCCGCGGCTCCTTGAATGTAAGAAGAAACTGCAGAGCATAATGGTCAGTGCGTACGCGACATCTCCTGCCGTACAAATACGGCCGGAACTGTTTGCATGCGAAAATCACGGCGTACAACTCTTGGCGGGTCACGCAATAGTTCAGCTCGGCCCCACTCAAGGTCCGGCTGGCGTACGCGATGACTCGTTCCGTCCCATCCTGTACCTGTGACAACACCGGTCCCAGCCCGCTGCTGCAGGCGTCGGTGTCCAAAATAAAATCGGTGGTAAAATCGGGGAAAGCGAGGGTGGGGGCGTGGGTGAGGTGATCTTTGAGAGTGGTGAAGGCCGTCTGGCAGGTCCCCGTCCACTGGTAGGGGTGCTTAGGGGAGGTGAGTTGGGTGAGAGGGCGTGCAATCTCGCTGAATCCCTTTACAAATCGACGATAATAGGTGGCGAGCCCCAAAAATGATCTGATCTCCGTCAGATTCCTTGGCCGTGGCCACTCCACTACGGCGCGTACCTTCTCCGGATCGGTGTGCACGCCTGCCTCGCTGACGCGATGCCCGAAGTACCCCACCTCGCGTTGTGCGATGTAACACTTACGTGGCTTGAGCTTGAGATGAGCCGCTCGCAGTCGCTGGAACACCTCTCGAAGCCTGGACCAATGCTCAGACAAAGATCTACTGAACACTATCACATCGTCCAAGTAAATCAGGCACTGTTCCCACTGCAAGCCCCGCATCACCAACTCCATCAACCGCTGGAACGTCGCGGGCGCGTTAGTGAGTCCGAACGGCAACACTCGAAACTCAAACAGGCCCATCGGGGTGGTGAATGCTGTTTTTGGCCGATCCTCCTCCGTCATCTCCACCTGCCAGTAACCGGACGCCAGATCGAGGGTGGAAAAATACCGCGCTCCTGCGAGACTGTCGAAGGTGTCGTCGATGCGGGGTATGGGGAAGGCATCGCCGAGCGTGACTGCATTTAGTTTACGGTAATCGACGCAGAACCGGGTTGACCCATCCTTTTTCGTTACTAGTACCACCGGGGCTGACCAGGGGCTTGCCGAGGGCTAAATTATGTTATCGCGAAGCATGTCCCCAACTGCCTCTTTGATTTGGGCGCGTTCGGGTGCGCCCACTCGGTACGCAGGGAGTTTGATGGGTCGGGCTGCACCGGTGTCAATTTGGTGCTTAACAAGATCGGTCCGACCCACGTCCGAGTCGTGTTCACTGAATACGTCGGCATACTCCCGCAGTAACTCGCGCAGCCGATCGCCCTCTCCCTTAGGTAAATCCGCCCATGGTACATGTAACGCGTCGAGCAGGGGAACGACCTCGGCTCGGGGAGTCGGGCCGACTCGCCAGGCCAGGTCCTGGTCACCCTCAGGACGACC
This sequence comes from Lethenteron reissneri, assembly GCF_015708825.2. Classification (NCBI taxonomy): domain Eukaryota; kingdom Metazoa; phylum Chordata; class Hyperoartia; order Petromyzontiformes; family Petromyzontidae; genus Lethenteron; species Lethenteron reissneri. The sequence continues at coordinate 15,194,888 of NC_083807.1, read as the reverse complement.
GGGGTCTTCAGCCCAGAGTGCGAACACCGAGTCGTTAGAGTGGCGTGCGTGCAGGGGGTGTACGGTGGCTATCGGGGTGCGCCGTCGCAGTATCGCTGGGGTATTGTGGGGGTTAAACATCCGCATAAACAATCGGTCCCCATCTGCGTTTACCAACGTGGCGGATCCCACTATCCCATACCGTTTTGCCAACTCCGGGTGAGGAGTTAGCATTACCTCTCCTGATGGTCGTAGCGCGGGGTCGGTGGGGGATGTTGCCACCGGCACCAGCATCTCGGTGAGCGGGCCGATGGTGACTGCCGTCGCCAGGATAGCGGCCACAGGTGCGAAGCGGGGGCGCGTCGGTTCTCGTCCCAAGAACGGTATCCGCTCGCCGTTGCTCTCCATGGTGGCGCATCGCTGGCGGGGTTGCACGTTGAGTCCCAGCCGTTCTAAGAGGTCGGTACCTGCGATACACTCGTGACACAACGCACTCGACACGTAGAACTCCTGGGTGCACACCTGACTGCCTATGCGGACCTCTAGGGTGGCTCTCCCCAGCAGCCCCATTCCGGCTCCGCTCGCCGTGTGCAGCGCGCGGTCCGGTGCCTGCAGGTGACGCACGTCGACCCCGATCGCGCTGCAGTGCGCTGCGCTCACGAGCGAGGCCACCGCCCCCGTGTCTAGCAGGATTCGGGTACGCACTCCGTTAACCTCCCCTTCCACCAGCGACGTGGCCCCCGTGATCCCCGCCACCAGCTCCCGCAGCCAGTCGCCAGGAGTCACCGTTTCCGTGGGCGTTGTTGCTGGAACCTGTGTGGAGTTCACTCGCTCGCCATTATCACTACAGCTTGTTCGTGTCGGGGCCACGTCGATTTCACCCCCCGGTGGTCCCCTCTCTAGGGGGGCCTTAGTGTTTGACCTTAGCTCTTGTCTAGCTCGGGCGACCTGAGGACAGTCCCTCCTGAGGTGCCCTCGCCGATCGCAAACATAACACGTCCGGGGAGGGGTGGCGGCTCCGTAGTGGGTCCCCTGCCCGCTCCCTCTCCCTGTACGCAGTTGTTCCAACTCGGACTCTAATTGGGATACCTTCCCGGCCAGCCCCCCTACTGTGGAGTGTAGCTCACCCATCTCAGACTGGATGGTCTTCATATTTTTATTTGCGTCCTCGCGTACCTGGGTTACCCTCTCACCTACTTGGTTTACCTTGTTGTCTATCTGGGTTACCTGGCCGGAGACATCCTTTATACCCATTTGTATACCGGCAACCCATCCCGGGGTTGTCTCGCGGGACACTGGAGGCTCTCTTTCCCGGCCCCTTACCGTCCTCGCGAACTCCTGTTCCTCCTCCTAGTCTTCCGAGAGCAGGCTCGCAATGGCGCGCTCTCGTCCCAGCCCCCGGAGCTGCGCGCGTTCGCTGTGAATTCTTTCACACTTACGTGCGCGCTCGACAAGGGTGTTAAAGGGAAGACGTGGGCAGCTCATGTCTGGCTGCCACCACGCCGTGCGAGACAGGTACCGCTGGATTTTCTTGGCGGCCAGTTCCTCAATAACATCAGTTGCGTACCCCGGTCGTGCGATCTTTGTTAACTCGCGCACATCTTCGGCGTAATCACGTAGATCTTCGCCAGGTTGGCGACGGCGCGCCTCTAAGGCCGATTTTGCTTCCTCCTCGTCACGCGTGCCAAAACGCTGATCGAGTCGGCGCATCAGCTCCTCTAGCTGTGTCTGTGCGCTCGCGGGTAACGCTTCTACAAAATCGGCTGCCCGCCCATCAAGATTCATATTAAGTTGACGTACTGCCTGCGCGTCCGACCATCCATTAATTTCCTTGGCCCCTAAGAGATTGCGGGCGAATGCCTTCCACGAAGGGGCCCCCCGGCCGGTAAATATTAGTCTTATTTTAGCACGAGGTAACGCGGGGGTCCATCCCACTTCTGACACCAATTTGTGGGGGCCGTTGGCCCCCGGGGTCCCTCCCGCCTGCATCCCCTATTCGTTTACGTTACCCCACCTCCCTATTACCCGCTACGGTTTCGCCGGCATTCGAACGCGACACCCCTACTATTTACAGCCTTGCGCCGCGCTCCCACGCTGCGAACATACGTGCGCACATCATCATCAATCAAACGCCGTGCTCTCAGTATAGCCCTGTGCGGCACGTTACCAATGCGCATCCGTATCCGACACGTAACGAACGTATGCGCACTCCCACACACACAGCTCTGCACGGCACTCACTCTTGCGCCGCTCTGCGCCGCGCTGGCCGCTCACGTTACGATCGCGCACCTGGGGTACGCCGATTTCGCACGACGAGAGCTTACGCATACACCGTACCACGCGCGTTCACACTTATAACACGGGATCACACGAGCACACGCAAGCGGGGCACGCGCCGACACAACGACTCAAGTTGCCGCCGCCGTGCGCGCGAGATAAACCGTACACAATGCGCAGCCGATTACGCGCTCGAGCACACGCAAGCTCGCACAAAGCTAACAGCTTCACTGCGCACTGCGGTTTCGCACACGCGAGCGGGGTGCACGCCGACACGACGACTCGTCCCCTCCCGCACTCGCGCGTGCACGTCAACACAAGTATCGTGCAAGGACGATTCTCCTCTCACACGGCTGCGTAGGCACGCCAACACACCAAAAGTGCTCTCCCCGGGCGTTAGCACACACACCTCCGTACCCGCACCATCGTACAGAGACCACGGCCTTTACGCATACAACGACCACACACCCGCGAATGCAGTGCACGCTAATACCACGTTCAAAAACACCCAACAACACGGTTTTGTCACTACGCTCGAGATTTTATTAACCCTTGTTAACTCACCGAGCCACCCGGGTGTGTGTACGAGCCAGCAAGGCGCTTCCAACCCACTCTCTAGTGGCGTGCAGCCCTATTCTATGCTGCGCTCTCTGTTACACCGCTTTCCTACTCGTCCTTACCCCGAACTAACCTTCTCCTACGGATCCTACTCTCCGCTCTGAGGTGTTGTAAGGCGCGTAATACGATACCGTCTGTAGTCCTAGGTGACCTTGCGGCGCTCAGGTCGTCCTGCAGACGATCCTGCGGCTCGCCCGATGCCTCCCTCGTCGTTGACCCCGTGTCACTACTCCAGAAGAAGAGAGTCCCCTACTGCCCCTGCGTTTTCTTTTAAACTTTCCACATCAAAGCTAGGCGCCCCCGTCCCGACCGCCTTGGTCTCTCGACCAATCCTGAGCCTAGGATTTCCCGCCCTTTTGCGATCCCGCCGGCCTTTGACCTTTTTGCTAAGCAGCAGCCCCGGGTCCTGATCCTAGCTACCTGCCTTGCTGACCCGTGTTTGTTTTTGTATGCGTTTCTAACTGCGGGGCTCTCTGAGCTCGCCGTGGTCGTGCGATCTCAAATCCGCCCACGGCGCCGCAGTGTTACTTAGCCTGGGAAGGGTCCTGTCCAATTCCCTGGCCCTGAGAAACCGTGGGGTAACCCCCCGAGGGGGCCCTCGGGTGAAAACTCAGGGTAGGTGACCCGACCACAAGGCCCTACGTGGGTGCGGGTGCGTGCTTATGTGGGGGGGGGTGATGGGGGGCAGTGCAGTGGTGGAAGCCGGGCGGCTCCCTGGCTCGGCAGAGCGGCCCCGTCGTTGTGGCACCACAGAAGCCCACCGTCTGAGAGCCAAATCCCCTACAAGCGCGAGCGCGCGGAGACTTTTATATATAAGACTAGCGGAATTACCCGGTTTTGCCCAGGTGAAAAATATATTTCTTAAAAACCTTACATATATATATACACAGATACTAAGGTATTGTCAAAGCCCGGTGGGCCGTTTGTACATTTCTATACCAACAAATATATAAGAGGCTTGCACAAGTCCAAAAAGTTGTAGAAAGTGTGGGGTAAATAGTTGATCAGTTTAACACGTAGGCTTTCGCGACCAATATTATTCATAATCAACGTTTTTGGGTTTAGATCGCGTTATTTATAAATGTGTCGTAACCCTCCACCACCCGACACGGAGGAGTTTAGATCGCGTTATACTTTGGAACGTAAGACTACTGCAATCATTGCAAATTCATTAATCCCAAAAATGAGCAATTCCTAATTAAGCCAAGGGCTTCAAAACCACCTAGACTGTATGGGCTACCAAAGATCCATAAAATCGGCATCCCTTTACGACCCATAGTCAGTACAATTGGCTCTGCCACATATAAATTAGCAAAATATGTAACTAAACAAATACAGCCCTACATCGGTAGGACATCATCATTCATAAGAAATTCAGAACATCTTGTGAATTTGATCAAAGATATTAAACTTAACCCTAATGATATTTTGGTGAGTTTTGATGTGATTTCGCTATTCACTAAGGTTCCAGTGAGCGAGTCGCTTAAATTACTTGATACACTGGTAAATAATACAGGTTTACCAAAAGATATTCCGAAACTCGCTGACCATTGTTTAAAAAAACACTTCTTATGGAGAGGCGAATTCTTTAAACAAAGGGAGGGAGCAGCAATGGGCTTTCCTTTATCTCCTGATATAGCAAATTTGTACATGGAAAACTTTGAAACCAGAGCACTTGCCTCGAGCACAATAAAACCATCCTTTTGGTTTAGATATGTGGATGACACTTTGGTTGTCTGGCCGCATGGTAAAGATACATTTAACGATTTTCTAAATCATCTCAATGCACAATACCCGGCCATTCAGTTCACCATGGAAATGGAGGTGAATAACACATTCTCGTTCCTGGATATTTTACTTGGGCATGGCCTAAATGGTAAAATAACACACAGCGTTTACAGAAAGCAAACGCACACTGATGCCTGTCTGAATGCAGATTCACATCATCACCCAGCTCAGAAATCCTCTCTTATCAAGACGCTCATACATCGGGCTAAAACAGTGTCAGATGGTGAAAGTCTAGTGAGAGAGATTAAACATGTTAAAGAAGCACTAAGACAGAATGGCTACAATAATGCTCAAATTAACAGAACACTAAATGCCAAATCACGATCGCAAAGCAACACTGCTGAAAGCGATCAGATTATCAAAACAATAAATCTCAGGAGTAACTGACAAATTAGCCCGTGTTTTGCAAAAGCAAAACATTACAGTAACAGTTGGTACAGTACACAAAATTCAACAACTAGTAACGTGTACTAAAGACGAATTACCTAAATTATCAACAGAAGGTGTATATCGGATTAATTGTGTATGTGGTAGATGCTATATTGGACAGACAGGGCGTAACGTTAGTGTAAGACTAAAAGAACACCAGAGAAATATTAAACTATCGCAAACACAACTGTCGGCAGTGGCAGAACATGCATGCCAACAGGGACACTCAATTGATTTTGACAACGTTGAAGTATTGTGTAAAACTAGTTACTACTGGCAAAGACTAATTAGAGAATCTAATGAAATTGAGAGAAACAGAAATAACTTTAATCGCTCAGACAGCTGCAGGTTTAGTGCGGCCTGGAAGCGTATTATTAAATAAGATACATTACAATTCCTTATAAGAGAAACGAACACTAAATGATTAATAATGTAGCATAATCACAATAAAACACATGCCAAATGATTACTAATCTACAACTCGCATCGTAACAATAGCCTGATTACTAATCTAGTATATAATTACAATAACCCCCCCCTCAAATCTTTGCACCTGATGAATTAATGAGTTAATGATGACGTCACCCTGTTGCTGCTCTATATAAGAACGGGAGACAGCAGAGCCTCACCATTCTGGCGAATTGCCCGATGAGGAGGGGAAGAACTACCCTGGCTTGCCAGGGGAGACACCAGGAGCACCGAGGTGATCTTTCCAGCCCGTCCGGATCTCAAGTGAGACCTAGCCACCAGCCCCGAGGCCTGCGAGGGCCCTGACCGTGTGGCCAGGGATGACCACGCTGCCAAGAAGTGGGGACTGCTGGAGAATGGAGACGGAAATCGCAACAGACGAAGAGGGGAAATGGCGAGAGTCAAGGACCACGAGGGATGACCGAGCCGCCCAGCTTATGCTCGTAGCAGACGAAAAGGAGGCAGGGTGAGCGCCAAGAGCAATGAACGCCACCTGCACTGCTGAGGGAGCCTGGGACGACTGAGTCGGCCAGATGGTGATTGCAGGAGACAAGACGAAGACGTGGAGAGAGCAGAGGGCCACCGACACCACCTGTGGCGCCGGAGGGGACTGGGGCAACCAGACCGACCTGCCGGCAGCAGGAGGATGCGTGGGGGAGGCACGGAGACGGGTGGAGAGGAGGGCGGCGGAGGCACGGCAGAGGGAGAGAGTGGAGGAAATGGAGGGGAGGGTGGGAGCTGATGGAGTGGGTGAGGGAGGCCGAAGAGAAAGAGGTATGGCGCCGGGGGGCAGAGAGGCGGGTGCCCCCGTGCGGAGGGTGGGGGACGAAGCCAGGGCGATGCCAGCAACCCTGGAGGGGAGAACGTGACAGTGGACGCTGGACCGGTGGGGGTTGGGAGGCCCCGGGAACGAGCCGGGGGATGGAGGTGTGTGTAGGTGTGTGTGAGTGCATAGAGGTGTGTAGGGGTGTGTGAGCGTATAGAGGTGTGTATGTAGGTGTGTGCAAGCGTACAGAGGTGTGTGTAGGTGTGTGTAAATGTATAGAGGTGTGTATGTAGGTGTGTAGGTGTATAGAGGTGTGTGTGTAGGTGTGTGTGATTGTATAGAGGTGTGCGTAGGTGTGTGTAAGTGTATAGAGGTGTGTGAGTGTATAGAGGTGTGTGTGTAGGTGTGGGTAAGTGTATAGAGGGTGTATGTAGGTGTGTAGGTGTATAGAGGTGTGTGTGTAGGTGTGTGTGATTGTATAGAGGTGTGCGTAGGTGTGTGTAAGTGTATAGAGGTGTGTAGGTGTGTGAGTGTATAGAGGTGTGTGTAAGTGTATAGAGGTGTGTGTGTAGGCGTGGGTAAGTGTATAGAGGTGTGTGTTAAGGTGTGTTAGTGTATAGAGGTGTGTGTTAAGGTGTGTGTGAGTGTATAGAGGTGTGTGTGTAGGTGTGTGTAATTGTATAGAGGTGTGTGTGTAGGTGTGTGTGAGTGTATAGAGGTGTGTGTGTGTGTCGGTGTGTGTAAGTGTCTAGAGGTGTGTGTAGGTGTGTGTGAGTGTATAGAGGTGTGTAGGGGTGTGTGAGCGTATAGAGGTGTGTATGTAGCTGTGTGCAAGCGTACAGAGGTGTGTGTAGGTGTGTGTAAGTGTATAGAGGTGTGTATGTAGGTGTGTAGGTGTATAAAGGTGTGTGTGTAGGTGTGTGTGAGTGTATAGAGGTGTGTGTGTAGGTGTGTGTAAGTGTATAGAGGTGTGTGTGAGTGTATAGAGGTGTGCGTAGGTGTGTGTAAGTGTATAGAGGTGTGTAGGTGTGTGAGTGTATAGAGGTGTGTGTGTAGGTGTGGGTAGTGTATAGAGGTGTGTGTTAAGGTGTGTTAGTGTATAGAGGTGTGTGTTAAGGTGTGTGTGAGTGTATAGAGGTTTGTGTAGGTGGGTGTAAGTGTATAGAGGTGTGTGTGTAGGTGTGTGTGAGTGTATAGAGGTGTGTGTGTCGGTGTGTGTAAGTGTCTAGAGGTGTGTGTAGGTGTGTGTGAGTGTATAGAGGTGTGTAGGGGTGTGTGAGCGTATAGAGGTGTGTATGTAGGTGTGTGCAAGCGTACAGAGGTGTGTGTAGGTGTGTGTAAGTGTATAGAGGTGTGTATGTAGGTGTGTAGGTGTATATGAGTGGGGAGCGGTAGTGTAGTGGTTAGCGCGCTGCGCTATGAACCCGGCGACACGAGTTCGATTCCCGCTCATGGCCAATAACCAGTGACGATTATCTGAACCGGTCCCGGGCCTCCCCTAGGTCGACTCAGCCTCAAATGAGTACCTGGTGCGGTGTGTAAACATCGCCACTGGGGAGACAAAGGCGGTCGGGCGTGGTTGCTGGCCACCCACCCCCTCGTGTACCGTTCCGGCCTTCATAGGTGCTCGCTAACAGCACTTGCTCCTACAGTCTGTTAAGGCTATACGGGGGATCTTTGTTTTTGTTGGTGTATAGAGGTGTGTGTGTAGGTGTGTGTGATTGTATAAAGGTGTGCGTAGGTGTGTGTAAGTGTATAGAGGTGTGTAGGTGTGTGAGTGTATAGAGGTGTGTGTAAGTGTATAGAGGTGTGTGTGTAGGTGTGTGTAAGTGTATAGAGGTGTGTGTTAAGGTGTGTTAGTGTATAGAGGTGTGTGTTAAGGTGTGTGTGAGTGTATAGAGGTGTGTGTGTAGGTGTGTGTAAGTGTATAGAGGTGTATGTGTAGGTGTGTGTAAGTGTATAGAGGTGTGTGTGTAGGTGTGTGTGAGTATATAGAGGTGTGTGTGTAGGTGTGTGTAAGTGTATAGAGGTGTGTGTGTAGGTGTGTGTAAGTGTATAGAGGTGTGTGTAAGTGTCTGGAGGTTTGTGTGTAGGTGTGTGTAAGTGTCTAGAGGTGTGTGTGTAAGTGTATAGAGGTGTGTGTGTAGGTGTGAGTATATCGAGGTGTGTGTGTAGGTGTGAGTATATAGCGGTGTGTGTATAGGTGTGTGTAAGTGTCTAGAGGAGTCTGTAGGAGTGTGAGCGTATAGAGGTGTGTATGTAGGTGTGTGCAAGCGTATAGAGGTGTGTGTAGGTGTGTGCAAGCGTATAGAGGTGTGTGTAGGTGTGTGTAAGTTTATGGAGGTGTTTAGGTGTATAGAGGTGTGTGTGTAGGTGTGTGTGAGTGTATAGAGGTGTGTGTAAGTGTATATAGGTGTATGTGTAGGTGTGTAAGTGTATAGAGGTGTGTGTAGGTGTGTGTAAGTGTATGGAGGTGTGTGTAGGTGTGTGTAAGTGAATAGAGGTGTATGTGTAGGTGTGTGTAAGTGTATAGAGGTTTGTATGTAGGTGTGTGTGAGTGTATAGAGGTGTGTGTAGGTGTGTGTAAGTGTATAGAGGTGTGTGTGTAATATGGTTCCAGGGAGACTTGACAACGTAGTTGGAGGCACACGCTTATTTATTAACACCAGCATGTAACTCGGAAGCTTACAGTAACTGAAAGGGTATCGGCCCCTTCACCCGTCTAGCTATGGAACACAACAGCCTAGCTCACAGCTAGCTTACACCTAGGTTATGGCACCCCGAATACCCAGACCCGCTCTTAGAAGAGTGTCGGTTCTGGGCTCTGGGGGCCACGCCGCTGGCTTGCCTGGTCGGTCCTTAAAAGGACAGCGATCCCAGGGAGTTCCAGGGCCGGTCTAGCTGGTCTTCTTTCTTCACTGGTTACAGCTTAACACTAGACCCAGAGCCCTTCGGCTCACTGCCTTAAATAGCCATCTCCCCCCTGAGGGGAGGGGCTGTGGGGGATCCCAGCGTACGGCGAGGACGTTGCTGCGAGCACCTGCCCCGCGTACCGACGTAGCCACGCCCATTGTGTTTGTTTGCCATCCGCGGCAAGTCTAAATCCGGCCGTCCACAACGGCTCTACATGTGTGTAGGTGTGTGTAAGTGTATAGAGGTTTGTGTGTAGGTGTGTGTAAGTGTATAAAGGTGTGTGTGTAAGTGTTTGTAAGTGTATAGAGGTGTGTGTAAGTGTGGAGGTGTGTGTGTAGGTGTGTGTAAGTGTATAGAGGTGTGTGTGTAGGTGTGTGTGAGTATAGGTGTGTGAGTCTATAGAGGCGTGTGTAGGTGTGTGTAAGTGTATAGAGGTGTGTGTGTAGGTTTGTGTAAGTGTATAGAGGTGTGTGTGTAGGTGTGTGTGAGTGTATAGAGGTGTGTGTGTAGGTGTGTGTGAGTGTATAGAGGTGTGTGTAGGTGTGTGTAAGTGTATAGAGGTGTATGTGTAGGTGTGTAAGTTTATAGAGGTGTGTGTATAGGTGTGTGTAAGTGTATAGAGGTATGTGTAGGTGTGTGTGAGTGTATAGGTGTGTGTGAGTCTATATGGTGGGAGCGATAGTGTAGCGGTTAGCGCGCTGCGCTATGAACCCGGCGACACGGGTTCAATTCCCGCTCACGGCCAACACCAGTGACGATTATCTGAACCGGTCCCGGGCCTCCCCTAGGTCGACTCAGCCTCAAATGAGTACCTGGTGCGGTGTGTAAACATTGCCACTAGGGAGACAAAGGCAGTCGGGCGTGGTGCTGGCCACCCACCCCCTCGTGTACCGTTCTGGCCTTCATAGGTGCTCGCTAACAGCACTTGCCCCTACAGTCTGTCAAGGCTATACGGGGGATCTTTGTTGTGAGTCTATAGAGGGGTATAGGTGTGTGTAAGTGTATAGAGGTGTGTGTGTGTAGGTGTGTGAGTGTATAGAGGTGTGTGTAGGTGTGTGAGTGTTTAGAGGTGTGTGTAAGTGTATAGAGGTGTGTGTAGGTGTGTGTGAGTGTATAGGTGTGTGAGTCTATAGAGGCGTGTGTAGGTGTGTGTAAGTGTATAGAGGTATGTGTGTAGGTGTGTGAGTGTATAGAGGTGTGTGTAAGTATATAGAGGTGTAGGTGTGTGTAAGTGTATAGAGGTGTGTGTGTAGGTGTGTGTAAGTGTATAGAGGTATGTTTAGGTGTGTGTGAGTGTATAGAGGTGTGTGTGTAGGTGTGAGTATATAGCGGTGTGTGTGTGTAGGTGTGTGTGTGTATAGAGGTGTGTGTGTAGGTGTGTCTAAGTGTCTAGAGGTGTCTGTAGGAGTGTGTGAGCGTATAGAGGTGTGTATGTAGGCGTGTTCAAGCGTATAGAGGTGTGTGTAGGTGTGTGTAAGTGTATAGAGGGGTGTGTAGGTGTGTGTGAGTGTATAGAGGTGTGCGTAAGTGTATAGAGCTGTGTGTAGGTGTGTGTAAATGTATAGAGGGGTGTGTAGGTGTGTGTGAGTGTATAGGTGTGTGTTTAGGTGTGTGTGAGTCTATAGAGGTGTGTGTAGGTGTGTGTGAGTGTATAGAGGTGTGTGTGTAGGTGTGTGTAAGTGTATAGAGGTGTGTGTGTAGGTGTGTGAGTGTATAGAGGTGTGTGTGTGTAGGTGTGAGTATATAGAGATGTGTGTAGGTGTGTGTAAGTGTATAGAGGTGTGTGTAGGTGTGTGTAAGTGTATAAAGGTGTATGTGTAGGTGTGTGTCTAAGTGTATAGAGGTGTGTATGTAGGTGTGTGCAAGCGTATAGAGGTGTGTGTAGGTGTGTATAAGTGTATAGAGGTGTGTATGTAGGTGTGTAGGTGTATAGACGAGTGTGTGTAGATGTGTGTAAGTGTATAGAGTTGTGTGTAGGTGTGTATGAGTGTATAGGTGTGTGTTTAGGTATGTGTGAGTCTATAGAGGTGTGTGTAGGTGTGTGTAAGTGTCTAGAGGTGTGTGTAGGTGTGTGTGAGCGTATAGAGGTGTGTATGTAGATGTGTGCAAGCGTATAGAGGTGTGTGTAGGTGTGTGTAAGTGTATAGAGGTGTGTGTAGGTGTGTGTGAGTATATAGAGGTGTATGTGTAGGTATGTGTGAGTGTATAGAGGTGTGTGTGTAGGTGTGTGTAAGTGTATAGAGGTGTGTGTAAGTGTAAAGAGGTGTGTGTGTAGGTGTGTGTAAGTGTATAGAGGTGTGTGTGTGTAGGTGTGTGTAAGTGTATAGAGGTGTGTGTGTAGGTGTGTGTACGTGTATAGAGGTGTGTGTGTGTAGGTGTATAGAGGTATGTTTAGGTGTGTGTGAGTGTATAGAGGTGTGTGTGTAGGTGTGTGTGTGTATAGAGGTGTTTGTAGGTGTGTGTAAGTGTCTAGAGGTGTCTGTAGGAGTGTGTGAGCGTATAGAGGTGTGTATGTAGGTGTGTGCAAGCGTATAGAGGTGTGTTTTGGTGTGTGTAAGTGTATGGAGGTGTGTAGGTGTATAGAGGTGTGTGTAGGGGTCTGTGTGAGTGTATAGAGGTGTAAATATAGGTGTATGTGTAGGTGTGTAAGTGTATAGAGGTTTGTGTAGGTGGGTGTAAGTGTATAGAGGTGTGTGTAGGTGTGTGTGAGTGTATAGGTGTGTGTTTAGGTGTGTGTGAGTCTATAGAGGTGTCTGTAGGTGTGTGTAAGTGTATAGAGGTGTGTATGTAGGTGTGTGAGTGTATAGAGGTGTGTGTAGGTGTGTGAGTGTATAGAGGTGTGTGTAGGTGTGTGTAAGTGTAGAGAGGTGTATGTGTGTATAAGTGTATAGATGGGTGTGTGTAGGTGTGTGTGAGTGTATAGAGGAGTGTGTGTAGGTATGTGTAAGTGTATAGAGGTGTGTGTAGGTGTGTGTGAGTGTATAGGGGTGTGTTTAGGTGTGTGTGAGTCTATAGAGGTGTGTGTAGGTGTGTGTAAGTATGTAGAGGTGTGTGTGTAGGTGTGTGAGTGTATAGAGGTGTGTGTGTAAGTGTATAGAGGTGTATGTGTAGGTGTGTGTGTAGGTGTGTGTGAGTGTATAGAGGTGTGTATAGGTGTATGTAAGTGTATAGAGGTGTGTAGGTGTATAGACGTGTGTGTGTAGATGTGTGTAAGTATATAGAGTTGTGTGTAGGTGTGTGTGAGTGTATAGGTGTGTGTTTAGGTGTGTGTGAGCGTATAGAGGTGTGTATGTAGGTGTGTGCAAGCGTATAGAGGTGTGTGTGTGTGAGTATATAGAGGTGTTTGTGTAGGTGTGTGTAAGTGTATAGAGGTGTGTGTGTGTAGGTGTGTGTAAGTGTATAGAGGTGTGTGTATAGGTGTGTGTAAGTGTATAGAGGTGTGTGTAGGTGTGTGTAAGTGTATAGAGGTGTGTGTGAGTGTATAGAGGTGTGTGTTTAGGTGTGTGTGAGTCTATAGAGGTGTGTGTGTTGGTGTGTGAGTGTATAGAGGTGTGTGTGTGTAGGTGTGTGAGTGTATAAAGGTGTGTGTAGGTGTGTGTAAGTGTGTGAGTGTATAAAGGTGTGTGTAGGTGTGTGTAAGTGTATAGAGGTGTATGTAAGTGTATAGAGTTGTGTGTGTAGGTGTGTGTAAGTATATAGAGGTGTGTGTATGTGTGTGAGTGTATAGAGGTGTGTGTAGGTGTGTGTAAGTGTCTGGAGGTTTGTGTGTAGGTGTGTGTAAGTATATAGAGGTGTGTGTGTGAGTGTATAGAGGTGTGTGTAGGTGTGTGTAAGTGTCTGGTGGTTTGTGTGTAGGTGTGTGTAAGTGTCTAGAGGTGTGTGTGTAGGTGTGTGTGAGTGTATAGAGGTATGTAGGTGTGTGTGAGTGTATAGAGGTGTGTATGTAGGTGTGTGCAAGCGTATAGAGGTGTGTGTAGTTGTGTGTAAGTGTATATAGGTGTGTATGTAGGTGTGTAGGTGTATAGACGTGTGTGTGTAGATGTGTGTAAGTGTATAGAGTAGTGTGTAGGTGTGTGTGAGTGTATAGGTGTGTGTTTAGGTGTGTGTGAGTCTATAGAGGTGTGTGTAGAGGTGTGTATGTAGGTGTGTAGGTGTATAGAGGTGTGTGTGTAGGTGTGTGTAAGTGTATAGAGGTGTATGTATAGGTAAGTGTATAGGTGTGTGTGTAGGTGTGTGTAAGTGTATAGAGGTGTGTGTGTAGGTGTGTGTAAGTGTATAGAGGTGTGTGTGTAGGTGTGTGTAAGTGTATAGAGGTGTATGTGAGTGTATAGAGGTGTGTGTTTATGTGTGTGTGAGTCTATAGAGGTGTGTGTGTAGGTGTGTGAGTGTATAGAGGTGTGTGTAAGTGTATAGAGGTGTGTGTGTAGGTGTATGTAAGTATATAGAGGTGTGTGTGAGTTTATAGAGGTGTGTGTAGGTGTGTGTAAGTATCTCGGCCTCGCTGTGCGCTGCGTTGCACCGCTAGTCGAGTAGACAACCATGTGTTCAATAAACCCTCGAAGCCAGGATGACCGTCCAACTCCGATCGTCATTTATTGATTGTAACAGGTAAAACTGGTGAGAAAACACAGATACAGCATCTGTTATAATTCGGAAACACCCACACAATGAACACCACAGCATCAGAACATTGTCTCAGATAACAGTAGATCCTGGAAGGACCAGGCCCCCACATTACCCCTGAACAACTAGACAAAGGCACAAGCTGATGCGTTGCATACAGGCACAGTGTATTCATCCCACTGCACCCCAAATGTACAGCATTACACTTAACACTAAACTGTGGATGAGATACTTCGTCATCACTCTTAGGATCGCAACATAGGCACAAGTCTGACTCGGCCTACTAAATCACAAGTAACATCTACAATAAGGAAAGTCACAGGCTTCATTACTAACTAGGCCTCGTATTTACTACAACAACTTAACGGCACCATAAAGGCATTTACATTGCTATAACGGTCATTCCAACATTACAACAGTATTTCCAATATTAGAGAAATATAAACAACTTACAGATAATGCTTCTTAAGCTCCCACAATGAATAAGTGCGGCTGTGGTCTCACTGAGATGCGATGTGTGCCGCCATCTTGACTTATCTGAGTAATGGCTGAAGCCCGCGTGGAACAGTGGAAATCTAACATCGTCACTTCCTAGTCACGTGACCAACATTAGCATAAAAAAACAGGAACTTCCTGTTAACGTACGCTCCCCATCTGCCGTGAGGCAAGACACTCCCCGTCTGGTATCTAGGAGATACCACCATTTATTTCCTATCTCATAAATAAGTGTATAACAACTTCAACGGGTCGACTTATTTGTCCTATATCTTTGCGAGAGAGAAGTAGTACTATCTCGACTATGGGCCTGATGAAAGTTCTTGCGACACCTTGCTTCGCAATCATAACCTCGACCTTTCAAACTTTTCCATCGGCACTTGGAATCGACTTGAGGATGCGGCCCATTGGCCACTCATTCCGTTTGGCTTGGTTGTCCTTCAGTAGGACGAGGTCGCCTTCTTGGATGTCTGGTCTATTAGACTGCCACTTGTTGCGCACTTGGAGTGTCGTAAGGTACTCGTTTTTCCAGCGACGCCAGAACGTGTTCGCGAAGCTCTGCACTTGTCTCCATTGACGTCTGTAGAGGTCTGCAGTGCTGGCCTCCTCGGTAGGTGCTGTAAGCACATCTGTCTTCTGGGTAAGAAGTGTAGCAGGAGTCAAGATGAATGGTGACTCCGGGTCGGTTGAGACGGGAATCAGGGGTCTTGAGTTAATTATGGCTGAAACCTCGGCCATGATAGTGGTCAAGACCTCGTGAGAGAGCCGTGTGGACCCGACATCACATAGCATGGAGTCGAGAATGCGTCGAGCAATCCCGATCATGCGTTCCCAGGCTCCACCCATGTGCGAAGAGTGGGGAGGATTGAAGATCCATGTGCAGCCTTGATCACTAAGGTATTTCCTGACAGAATAATCTTCGACATTCTCCGTATTGATCTTAAGCTCTTTACATGCTCCTATGAAATTGATTCCACAATCAGAACAGAGTTGCTTGGCTGGCGAAGAACCTCTGGAGTGCATTTATAAAGCTCGAAGAGTCCATGGACTCTGACTTCGATGTGCACTGCTCGTGTACTCATACAGGTGAACAGCACTGCCCAACGTTTGCTGTTCGCGAGCCCTCCTCTGGTGCGGCGGGAGATGACTGTCCACGGTCCGAACACGTCGATCCCTACAGAGGTGAAGGGAGGTTCCACACTGAGTCGATCGGCTGGGAGGTCTGCCATTTTCTGTTCTTCCTGTTTTCCACGTAGCTTGCGACACCGGATACACTTGTGGATTGTGCTGGCGATGCACCTCTTTGCTCCAACGATCCACAGCCCTGCAGATCGGATTGCTCCTTCTGTGAAGTGCCGACCTTGGTGCTTGACCTTCTCGTGGTAGTGGCGCACGAGTAAGATTGCAATGTGGCTCTGGCTTGGGATTATGAGGGGGTTTCGTTCATTCTCATCTAATTTTGCATTCCCTAGCCGACCACCGATCCTGAGCAAGTCGTCTTTGTCCGTCCCGGGGTTTAGCTTCCTGAGGGTGCTGACCCTAGGAAGGTCTTCTTCCTTGTTGATGGCCTTGATCTCACTTGCATAAGCTGCCTGTTGCACACAGCAGAAGATTGATTTCCTTGCTCTGGAAAGCTCGTCTTCAGTGCGTGGCACTGTGCAGTAATGCCATCCATTGCAGCTACCAGTGGTGCCTCTCATTGGGCGATGGAAGCAATCTGCGATATGCGTTAAATGTGCTATCGCTCGCACGAGCGTCGTCCATTTCGAGAAATGTTCAAAATGGTGTGGACTCAGTGGACTTCTTGGTCGCACATTTGTTACGAAAGTTGTCACTTGAGGACGAATCTCCTTGTCGGACTCGGGCTCTATGAGTCCAAAGGTCTCCTTGGTAGTACATGGGCCACCGTCACGTCGTAACAGGAACGCTGGACCCGTCAGCCAGATGGTTTGATTCAGCAGAGATGCAGGGACGGACCTAGTTGTGAGATCTGCTGGATTCTGGTCAGTTGGAACGTAATTCCATTGCTCCGGCTGCGTCGATCTCCTGATGCGCTCCACCCGGTTGCTGATGTAGGTGTAGAACCTTCTGGTTTGGTTGTTTATGTAGCCTAGTACGACCTTACTGTCCGTGTAGAACTTGACCGCGTCCAGTTTGACGTCAAATTCGTCTAAGATCAGTTCCGCCACCTCTGTAGCAAGAACGGCTCCGCACAGCTCGAGCCTTGGGATGGTATGTTCTGGTTGTGGGGCCTTGCCGTGGAACTCCTTCCAGAATTCCCACTCGGACGATAGCTCCGAGTCGAGGAACGGAGAGGCCACGGTCACAGCGACCACCGCCACGACCACCAGCAGAGCGACGAGCAGCGGCTTCACCTTAGTCTTCTTCCCGTCAGTCAGGACTGGCTTGGAGAAACGTGGAGGAACAAACTCCAACGAAGACGGTGGATGTACAAGCGAAGTCATGGTGGTTTCTTCGTAAGTCTGCACGGTACAGCCTTGCCTTCTCTCGCCGAGTTTCTCTTTCAGCGTGAAGTGGTTGGGGCACGGTTTGAAGAGCGACGTGCATCCATTCGTGAGCACACTCGTTCTGAATGTGCTAATGTGGTCTGGTTTGTGTATTCCCTTCAGACAAACGTCACCTACGATGACCCATCCTAGGTCGAGTCTCTGGGCATAGGGAGCGTCGTGAGGTCCATTGCGTTGGTTACGAACCTTGTGGACTCTCAGCATGTCCCTGCCGAGCAGAAGTAAAATCTGTGCCGCGTGATCCAATGGCGGGATGAACTCTGCTATGGGTTTCAGGTGTGGGTGGTGACGTGCAACTTCGGGCGTGGGAATCTCACTCCTGTCGTCCGGTATCTCGTTGCACTCTGTCACCGTAGGAAGGGCTAGCTTCATGGTGCTATCTATGGTTTCCACCATGAGGCCGCTCGCTCTTCTTCCCACTGTCTCCATCAGTCCTGAGCATGTTCTGAGCGTGTATGGAAAGGAATTCCCACCTACACTTAGCTGATCAAAGAACTCTGACCTTGCCAAAGACCTGTTGCTCTGGTCGTCCATTATGGCGTACATTCTTACTGCCCTTTCAGGATGTCCTTTGGGATAGACTCGGACGAGGCATATCTTTGAGCAAGATCTTCCTTTGAAGCCTTCTCCACAGACTTCTGTGCATTTAGTTGTGATTGACGAAGTGAGTGCGGCGGTCTCGCCTTGCTCCCCGCCGTGCTCTGCTTCGGGATCGGAAGCCTTAGTGCTACTGGGTTTCGAGTAAAATGTGTGCAGAGCAGTTGCGTGTTTGTCGCTGCCACATTCCTCGCACTTGATATCTGCCTTGCAATTCCTTGCAAGGTGGTTTGTAGAAGCACAGCATTTGAAGCACACTCCAAATTCTTTCAGCATGTTCTTCCCCTCTTCCAATGGCTTCCTCCTGAACTCACGGCATTTCTGGAGGGAGTGAGGTTTATCATGCAATGGGCATTGCTTCTCTGGATCCTCTATCTTTTTCTTTGTGGTGGTTGCCTGGACAGAGTTTGCGAATGTCGTAGGAGAGACCTCAGTCTTGTGTACGGAAATTGGCACTCTCGCTGTTCCTCGTTTCACCATTGCTCTTTCCATTTTTGGGAGATCTGGACTGGAAATCCCCGTGGTGCCAAACATGAAACTCGGGTCATTTCTAGTCTTAGCCAGGTTGTGGATAAACTTTGAGAAAAAAGAGAATGGGGGGAATGCAACCTGATGCTCTGACTTGTATCTTGAACCCGCTGTTCTCCATTTTTCCTGCACGTCAAATGGCAATTTCTCTACGATGGGGTTCACGCCATGGTAGGTATTCAAGAAAATGAGACCTGGTAAGTAGGGGTCAGCCTGGGCTGATTCAAGCTCCATCAAAAGATCTCCAAGCTCCCGTAACCTTTTATTGTCTCGACCAGAGATTTTTGGAAAGTTCTGCAACTTCTTGAAGAGAGCCTTCTCAATGGTTTCTGGGCTACCATAGCACTCCTCGAGCCTCTCCCACACCGCATGCAGGCTTGAGGCGGGGTCGTCAATGTTTGCTGACCGGATCCTCTTTGCGTACTCTGCAGATTCATTTCCTAACCATTTCACCAACAGGTCGAGTTCTTCACTTGCAGAGATGTCTGCATTTCGTATTGCATTCCTGAAGGTAGATCTCCAGGCTCAATAGTTCTCAGAGTGGTCATCAAACTTAACGAGTCCTGTGTTGATTAGTTCGCGGTGAGCCAGGTACTTAGCAAAGTCCCCTAGTCCTGCTGATCCAGAGTGTGTCCATATTGGCGTTTGTGAGGTGCTATTATTTGCTGCATTGCCTTGCATGCCGTCATTTGCGATGGCGTTGGACTGTGGGCCCAAAGGGTTTCGATCACGTTGGTTGGATCCCCTTATGTGACTGTCTGGAATGTGGGTCTGACTTGGTGCATCCACGTCTGACCCCACGTGCGCGATGCTGAGTTGGCGACTAACTGCCAGAGCGGGATATGCATTTCCACCATTCCCGTAGTCAGCATTCATGTTCATTCGGTGTGGAGATGGCGAAGCCTGAACGTCCACCATTTGTTCAGTATGGTTTGGTGGAGGAGCATTGATGCATTGTTCAGACCAGTCCAAAATATTTTTTCTGGTGAGTTGATCACGGTCCTTGACAGGTATCTGCATGCCAAACTCACTCCAATTCTCTTCCTTATCCAGGTTGGCTGCTGCTTCGAGCACCTCTGCCTCGGCCCTTGCAGCAGCTGCTTCCCTTTTGAGTTGTAGGGTGCTTAACTTAGCATCCAGCTCAATTTTCTTCCGTGTGGCAGTAGCCACTAATATACGCTCTTGCTCTTCAAGCTCTGCTTTCTTCCGTGCGGCAGTAGCTGCTGATGTACGCTCTTGCTCTTCAAGCTCTGCTTTCTTCCGTGCGGCAGTAGCTGCTAATGTACTCTTCTTCTTGTATGCGAGCCTTTTCAATTAGCATGGCTTCCTCTTCAGCCATGTAGGCAATACGGGCGTTTGCTGCTTCTGCTTCTGCGCGTGCCTGAGCTGCTGCCATACTAGTAGATGATGTATTTGAGTGTGCTGAGACTTTAGATCTTGTGGTGGACCTGGATGAGACAGAGTGCTGAGATCGTGTCTCTCTTAAGCCCTCCACACGGTCCATTGCATCTTGTATCACTGCCTGCACATTATCATCGAGCAGTTCAAGGAAGTGCTCTTGTCTGCGCACTCCCTCAATGCCCTCATTTGTTTTCACCTTCATCAGGAGGGAGATGTATCTATTTGCCAGGAGCTTGTAGCTTGAGCTGCTCACATTCACTCGCTGGATGGCCCGCTGAATTGAGGCCACTGTGTCTGAGGCATTTGAAGCTTCAGATAAATCTGCTTCAACCCGGTTCCATGCCCGTTGTATCCTGGCATCCAGGTCCTGTTTCTCAGCCTCATAGCTTTCCAAGGCCCGTTGCGTCAACCTGACCTCCCTCTGGGGCCTTGAACTCCCTTGGTCCTCTTGAGGCAGGATGGGAGATCCTGGATTGCTTGGTTCACCTTCAGCATCTCTCCCTGCTGAACTGTGTCTTTCCATGCTGTGATGCTTGCAGCACGATTTTAATGTAGACTCGTTGCAGAGCTCCTTGCTTGCTGCAGGCTGACTGCTTGAGAGCTGGTTACTTGCTGCAGGCTGACTGCTTGAGAGCTGGTTGCAGAGCTGGCTGCAGAGTTGACTTCAGAGCTTCTTGGGAGCTTTAAGAAGAGTATCTTTTTACTTGGCTGCAGAGAGCTGGCTGCAGCACTGGTTGGGAGCTTCAGGAAGAATATCTTTTTACTATCTCGGCCTCGCTGTGCGCTGCGTTGCACCGCTAGTCGAGTAGACAACCATGTGTTCAATAAACCCTCGAAGCCAGGATGACCGTCCAACTTCGATCGTCATTTATTGATTGTAACAGGTAAAACCGGTGACAAAACACAGATACAGCATCTGTTATAATTCGGAAACACCCACACAATGAACACCACAGCATCAGAACATTGTCTCAGATAACAATAGATCCTGGAAGGACCAGGCCCCCACATTACCCCTGAACAACTAGACAAAGGCACAAGCTGATGCGTTGCATACAGACACAGTGTATTCATCCCACTGCACCCCAAATGTACAGCATTACACTTAACACTAAACTGTGGATGAGATACTTCGTCATCACTCTCAGGATCGCAACATAAGCACAAGTCTGACTCGACCTACTAAATCACAAGTAACATCCACAATAAGGAAAGTCACAGGCTTCGTTACTAACTATTTACTACAACAACTTAACGGCACCATAAAGGCATTTACATTACTATAACGGTCATTCCAACATTACAACAACATTTCCAATATTAGAGGAATATAAACAACTTACAGATAATGCTTCTTAAGCTCCCACAATGGATAAGTGCGACTGTGGTCTCACTGAGATGCGATGCGTGCCGCCATCTTGACTTATCTGAGTAATGGCTGAAGCCCGCGTGGTACAGTGGAAATCTAACATCGGCACTTCCTGGTCACGTGACCAACATTAGCATCAAAAAACAGGAACTTCCTGTTAACGTACGCTCTCCATCTGCCGTGAGGCAAGACAGTAAGTGTCTGGAGGTTTGTGTGTAGGTGTGTGTAGGTGTATAGAGGTGTGTGTGTAAGTGTATAGAGGTGTGTGTGTAGGTGTGTGTAAGTGTATAGAGGTGTAGGTGTGTAAGTGTATAGAGGTGTGTGTGTAGGTGTCTATGTATACAGAGGTGTTCGGGTGAGTAACCTTAGCAGCGCAACGCTGCCGGCGTCTCGTGCGGCGTCTCGTGGTGCCGCCTGTACCGCGCCTTGTCCACCAGAGATCATCGCCTACCCACGGGTTGTGCGGCGTCAGGGTGAGAAGTGTTGGGAGGGGTCCGGAGATGGGGGGGGGGGGCTGCTGCTGCAGCGCCTCCGCCACCGCCTCCTCGCGGCACTCGCGGAGCGCGGGGGCCGCTAAACTCGGCCTGGTGCTGTAAGTGTGCATGAGGCGCAATGCGCTTAACAAGGGATCGTGCTTGGTGCTGCCTGTGTGCACGAGGCACAATGCGCTCAACAAGGGATCGTGCTTGGTGCTGCCTGTGTGCACGAGGCACAATGCGCTCAGCAAGGGATCGTGCTTGGTGCACCACTGCCAATTCTTTATTGCATCGATCTATTTCATTCTTTGTCTCTGCTTCTATTTACTTGCGCCCAAGTATGGACCGCTACTTGTGGTACCCTCTCTGTATTCATTGGAGGGCCACGTCCAAACCACTAAATCTTCTTGTTTCTTGTGTGAAGATCTCTCGAATATTTTATTTGATTTCTGCAAAAGGGCTGCTGCCATGACTGTGGGATGGTTAGCACGATTGACTTTAAATGTCGCGGTTCGATCTCACAGCCTGGTCTTGAAAACATTGACCATAATTCCCTGTTTTTGTCCACCAACAGTCCATCGGTGGGTCGCGTGCAGTGGGCTAAATGGCGAGTACTACCACCTCTTTCAAGACGTATGGTCAGTGTGGAAAAGTTGGCCAAAAAATACTTACCGGATCAGCACTCTAGACCTCCCTCTAGTGGGGGTTCTTTCACCAGCAGTTGCATGAGCAAGTAATTGCAGGGCTGCACCATGAACCTCACGTGTACAATAATAATCTGGTTTACGTGCATTTCAGAACTCCTTGATCCAGACCCCAGCATCCCAGTGGTGCAGGCCCAGTGCTCTGCATCAGTGTTACCATTGCGCCGTTGCTTCTCTGGAACCCCGTGCCACCCGTTGCCGCTTATAACGTCACTGCACCCTGTGCACTGCACGTGTCCCCCAGCCTCTGCCGATGCTCCGCCGGGACACCGGATTGATGCTGACGATGTCTCAAGAGCAGGCCGCCTTTTTTTTCTCTCTAATACAACTACCGTCTCTGCGGCTCCAGCTTGTATTCATGGTGCATGCAGGAACGGTGGTTTCAAGGGCGAGACTCTACAAGGCTTCCATGGCTGCACCTGCTTCCATGGCTGCACGGGATGCAAGTGCATGGCATCAGACGTTTTGGCAAAGTCAATCGTTTCGGTCTCTGCTACAACAGCAACCAGTCTTCCACCACAATAGTCACCACTGCAATCACAGTGGTGACTGCTGCTGGGGTCAAGAAGGACGACTGGGCCATGGGAACCACACTGGACACATGACCATTATGTCCTTGTGGGGTGTGACAAAACGGAGGACTGGCTGGTGAGACTCCACAAAGCCTCTATGTTTGCACCTGCCTTCTCGGTGACCTGGGACGTATCTGCACTGAGGCGAGGTGTGAACGTCACTGGCAAACAACTTTCTTGCGGGGCCCAACATCGAGGCTACCATTTCGGTGCTGGCACACAGCGACTTCCTACACGTGGTGCATATCCGGGCTTGAAGAGAACGCAAGAAGGTCGCCCAAGGCATGAATCATCCAAACGTTGCAGCAGGAGGAAATGCGGTGCATGGATGATTGTGAACGACACCACTGGGACTGTTGCTCACAAGGTGGTGATCCGGCATCAATCTACCACAATTGAGTGAATCGACTTGGTGCTGGACTTCACCTGCGTGTATTGCCTGGAAAAACATGTGGCTACACACGTCGCGGGCACGTTTGGCCGTTTTACCATTTCTTGCACGCCACTCTACAAGATCGACGACTTCAAAGAGGCCGATGTACTTGAAGAACAAAGAGACGAATGCCTAAGGGGATTTTAACCCACCAACTCGTGAAATAAGTTTGGTCTGACTACATGTGTACCAAGCTCTATTTTTTTTGTACTTACATTCTACGTGGACTCTATGTTACAAATTTCTAAGTGGATGCCAGCAAATATAAGCCAGCATCATGGACCGAGTAAGAAGATATGGAACAGGATCGTCCATTTATTATTTTACAAAGGAGAAGATCAATCTACGTATTATTATTTTTTCTGTTTATAATACATTATTGTCTGTACTTGTATATACATTCTCCTTTTTCTGCATCAATTGTATGTTCCTTGCAAATGCCATTGCATGCAAATAATCTTAATAATCATCATCATACAACTCTATGTGGATGTTGCGGCTAGATCCTTTATCATACTGGTGTGCTAATCTGGTACGGTGCTGGCAAGCTATGCTTGTGTTACAGCCCTTGCTGGTTAGTTGTGTCGGCTGGTGGCGGGTTTGGGTGAAACATTTGTATATTTGTGTGATCTCACCTAAATAATGAACACAATTCAACATTACATCTGTTGTATTGCTAGAAATAAGTGCAAATCGAAGGAGTCAATTTTGACCGACGATTGGCTGCCGATGTGCAGTGAAAAGGCTAATCACAATAGCGTACAATGGGCCGACAACCCTGTGTGCTATAAACGTAAGTCGCGAATTATAAAGGAAACAAACCGGGCGGACTACTCTGTGACGAACTAACATCGCTCATGAATGAGCGATTACCAGGCGAGCTGACTACGGAACTTATCCTTTCGGACATGTTTTTATGGGACTACCCATGCACAGATCAGAACAAATGTTATCCCATGCAATCTAGGTTTCCACGACCATAGAAATTGGTCACACATATGTCACGGATACATCCACATGCAAACAAAACATATAATTGTCGAATCTATAATCGCACAGCAGATAGCATACACAAGATTGCGTCACATTACGGAAGAACTTTCAAAAGTCTTATAGGTAGAACTAATACTATAACCAGCACAATTAATGAAACACTGTTTAGTTGTATACATTGCAACAGAGGTTTTACCACGAAAACGGGTTTAGGGGTACATACCAGACGAACTCATCCAACAGAACCTGAGGCAATATTACAGCAAAAATCACCAGGAAGAACAGTTAGATGGGGAAAGAAGAGGTTGAAATTATGGCCCATAAGGAAGCCCAGCAGAAGGATGAGGACATAAACATAAATCAAATAATACAAAACTCAGTTTTGCCACACAGAACGCTAGATGCGATTAAAGGGAAGCGGAGATATATTGAGTACAAGGAATTGGTAAGGACATTTCAACAAACCAGCCATAATGTTGGAAATCAATACCTTGTTAACTTAGTTTTACCGACAACATCGGAAACAACATCAATAATTGAGAAATCGCCAGCTGTCGGTACACTTGCAACTACGAGTCCGGAAGGAGATCAGCCAGCAATAAGGGCCGAAAAAGAACAATCACCCACAGCAGTTGAAGATCTTCAAATCATAATTAACGATCTAAAGAGCCTGAATTGCAGCCATAATCAGGCATTACTACTACTCAATTCTCACGTACAAAGGTATTTAAATCGAAGTAAACCACTAAAAAGAAAAGAACACACAAACAAACAGGAAATACATGAGAGTATGCATCGAAGACAATCGAAGCAAACCAAATACAGGAGATATAAATATTTATACTATACGAACAAGAAAGCTCTTTTAGACGAGATTATTTCAGATATATCCTTAGGTTTTTTCGGTAAAGTCACGTAGGTAAAAACATTAAAAAGTAAAATAAAATAAAAATAAAAATCACGACGTTTCGGAGGCAACACAAGCTTCCGTCTTCAGGTGGTACCGTCACAGCCACAACAGCTGTATCAAGTAAATGAGAGATTTCAGGAGTTACCACTGCGTTTATATAATGGTTGGAGAAGGTGGTGGGGCATGGGCCGCATCTTTATTATTAATATGGTAAGGTGAGGCTTGAGACTAAGAATAGACTGCATAACAAAGGCTGAGCCTTATGGAGAGGTGCGGTTTGTGACTCAACCTGTAACAGGGAGACCACCACTAAACATGGTAAAACAGTAATGGTTGTCTGTCAAATAAGATGGGCAAATAAGTGTAGTTAAATCTTTTTTGCATGGTTAATCACATCTTTCCAATGATTACTCAGTTTGTAACCGTCATCACGGTTGAAATTATGTCTGTGTTTGTATATTTGTATGGCTTCGTGTACAAACCTTTGATGGTAGCCAGGAGGTTTGCAGAGAACCTTGGTCTCGGAAAATACAATTTCATGAGAGCCCACCGAGTTGTAGCAATGATCGGCAACGGCCGAAGAATCAGTTCTGCCGTGTTTCAGATCTGACTTGTGCTCGCGGACACGATCAGAAACATGACGTTTCGTTTCTCCAATGTAGCAATCACCACAAATGCAACTCAATTTGTAGACTCCAGGATACTGTAAGTCAGGAACGACATCCTTCACAGATGGAATCAAATCACGGATTTTATGCACTGTACTGAATCGGACTTGGATCTTATGTTTGTTTAGAATTTTGGAGATCTTTTTGGTCACGCCTGCTATGTATGGCAACGTGATAGTTTTGGTCGGAGTTTAATGTGGCTGTTTCTGTATGGTGGGAGAGACAGCTTGGCGGATAGTGCGGTCAGAGTATCCATTCATCCTGAGGGCCCGATGTACATGTCTTAATTCACCGGCCAGGTGGTGTTGGTCAGCAATGCTATGGGCTCTGTGGTATAGCGTTTTGATGAGAGAATTCTTTTGAGATGGGTGGTGGTGGGAATCTGGTTTCACCAGATGGGTGGTGGTGGGAATCTGGTTTCACCAGATGGGTGGTGGTTTCCACCACCAATCTGGTTTCACCAGATGGGTGGTGGTTTCCACCACCACCCATCTCAAAAGAATTCTCTCATCAAAACGCTATACCACAGAGCCCATAGCATTGCTGACCAACACCACCTGGCCGGTGAATTAAGACATGTACATCGGGCCCTCAGGATGAACGGATACTCTGACCGCACTATCCGCCAAGCTGTCTCTCCCACCATACAGAAACAGCCACATGAAACTCCGACCAAAACTATCACGTTGCCATACATAGCAGGCGTGACCAAAAAGATCTCCAAAATTCTAAACAAACATAAGATCCAAGTCCGATTCAGTACAGTGCATAAAATCCGTGATTTGATTCCATCTGTGAAGGATGTCGTTCCTGACTTACAGTATCCTGGAGTCTACAAATTGAGTTGCATTTGTGGTGATTGCTACATTGGAGAAACGAAACGTCATGTTTCTGATCGTGTCCGCGAGCACAAGTCAGATCTGAAACACGGCAGAACTGATTCTTCGGCCGTTGCCGATCATTGCTACAACTCGGTGGGCTCTCATGAAATTGTATTTTCCGAGACCAAGGTTCTCTGCAAACCTCCTGGCTACCATCAAAGGTTTGTACACGAAGCCATACAAATATACAAACACAGACATAATTTCAACCGTGATGACGGTTACAAACTGAGTAATCATTGGAAAGATGTGATTAACCATGCAAAAAAGATTTAACTACACTTATTTGCCCATCTCATTTGACAGACAACCATTACTGTTTTACCATGTTTAGTGGTGGTCTCCCTGTTACAGGTTGAGTCACAAACCGCACCTCTCCATAAGGCTCAGCCTTTGTTATGCAGTCTATTCTTAGTCTCAAGCCTCACCTTACCATATTAATAATAAAGATGCGGCCCATGCCCCACCACCTTCTCCAACCATTATATAAACGCAGTGGTAACTCCTGAAATCTCTCATTTACTTGATACAGCTGTTGTGGCTGTGACGGTACCACCTGAAGACGGAAGCTTGTGTTGCCTCCGAAACGTCGTGATTTTTATTTTTATTTTATTTTACTTTTTAATGTTTTTACCTACGTGACTTTACCGAAAAAACCTAAGGATATGAATCATTGCAGTCACGAAAGCTTCAAATCTAGAATTATTTCAGATATATTGCAGCCAAGTATATACCCAACGGAAGAAAGCATACGGGGAACATTTGTTCATTTATTCCAATCAGACTCTCCTGCAGATAATATACCATCTAAATTGAAAAACGACCAAACCTGCATTGATATCATTAAAGCAATCACCATGGATGAGTTGATTAAAACCATAGAAATTATGAAAGATACCGTCGCCTGGACAGGACAACATAACTCTTAGCGATATTAGGACACTACCAATAAAATGTTTACTAGATATCTTAAATATCATTCTTTACATACAGGATATACCACAAATATGGAAACAACACAAAACAAGACTAATCCTGAAAACTAAAGAGGAATTAGAAAAATCCTCAAATTGGAGACCCATAACCATTTCCTCAATTGTAATGAGGCTATTACATACAATTTTAAAGTTATTCGTCTACGACAGCATTTACAGCTTAATTACAGGCAGAAAGCATTCCTCCCGGTAGACGGATGTTTTAAAAACAGTGCATTACTACACTTCATCATACACAACGCCAGGCAAAATCACTCAAACACGCAAATAGTGTCAATATACCTCCGCAAGGCATTCGATTCCGTCAGTCACAAATCGATTGATAGAGCCTTAAACTGATTTAAGTTATCAAAGGAATCCATAACGTACTTGACCAACATCTATAAGTGTAATGTAACTGATATTGTATTTGGATAAACAATGATGCGTAATATACATCTAAAAAGAGGTGTAAAGCAAGGGGATCCACTTTCACCGTTACTATTTAACATGATTATGGATGAATTATTAGATAACTTGCCGACATATATAGGAGTTAATGTAGGAAATCAAAAAGTAAACTCTATGATGTTTGCTGACGACCTTATCCTGCTTGCAGAAACGGAATGTGGCATGAATAAACTATTAGATATAACTACTACATTATTTGATGATAGACACTTGAAAATAAATATAAACAAATGCAACTCGTTAAAATTAATCAAATACGGCAAACAGAAGACATTTATTCATAATCAACGATTTTTGGGTTTAGATCGCGTTTATTTATAAATGTGTCGTAACCCTCCACCACCCGACACGGCCAATCAGTAAAAAATGTGTCACGTTGACAAAGACAAATAGTTCACTGCTTTAGCCCACCGGTGTGTTGAAGCAACAACATTCACAATTTGAGTACGACGTTTCGCTGGTAATTACAACCAGCATCATCGGGCCATTCGCCAGAATGGTGAGGCTCTCCTGTGTCTCCCGTTCTTATATAGAGCAGCAGCAGGATGACGTCATCATTAACTCATTAACTCATCAGGTGCAAAGATTCAAGGGGGGAGTGATTGTAATTATATACTAGATTAGTAATCAGGCTATTGTTACGATGCGAGTTGTAGATTAGTAATCATTTGGAATGTGTTTTATTGTGATTATGCTACATTAGTAATCAGTTAGTGGTTGTTTCCCTTATAAGTAATTGTAATGTATCTTATTTAATAATACGCTTCCAGGCCGCACTAAGCCTGTAGCTGTCTGAGCGATTAAAGTTATTTCTGTTTCTCTCAATTTCAATCGATTCTCTAATTAGTCTTTGCCAGTAGTAACTAGTTTTACACAACACTTCCACGTTGTCAAAATCAATTGAGTGTCCCTGTTGGCATGCATGTTCTGCTACTGCCGACAGTTGTGTTTGTGATAGTTTAATATTTCTCTGGTGTTCTTTTAGTCTTACACTAACGTTACGCCCTGTCTGTCCAATATAGCATCTGCCACATACACAATTAATCCGATATACACCTTCTGTTGATAATTTAGGTAATTCGTCTTTAGTGCACGTTACTAGTTGTTGAATTTTGTGTACTGTACCAAATCTTACTGTAATGTTTTGCTTTTGCAAAACACGGGCTAATTTATCAGTTACTCCTGAGATAAATGGTATTTTTATTGTTTTAATAATCTGATCGCTTTCAGCAGTGTTGCTTTGCGATCGTGATTTGGCTTTTAGTGCTCTGTTAATTTGAGCATTATTGTAGCCATTCTGTCTTAGTGCTTCTTTAACATGTTTAATCTCTCTCACTAGACTTTCACCATCTGACACTGTTTTAGCCCGATGTATGAGCGTCTTGATAAGAGAGGATTTCTGAGCTGGGTGATGATGCGAATCTGCATTCAGATAGGCATCAGTGTGCGTTGGCTTTCTGTAAACGCTGTGTGTTATTTTACCGTTTGGGCCATGCCCAAGTAAAATATCCAGGAACGGGAGTGTGTTATTCACCTCCATTTCCATGGTGAACTGAATGGCCGGGTTTTGTGCATTGAGATGATTTAGAAAATCGTTAAGTGTATCTTTACCATGTGGCCAGACAACCAAAGTGTCATCCACATATCTAAACCAAAAGGATGGTTTTAATGTGCTCGAGGCAAGTGCTCTGGTTTCAAAGTTTTCCATGTACAAATTTGCTATAGCAGGAGATAAAGGAGAGCCCATTGCTGCTCCCTCCCTTTGTTTAAAGAATTCGCCTCTCCATAAGAAGTAAGTGTTATTTAAACAATGGTCTGCGAGTTTCGGAATATCTTTTGGTAAACCTGTATTCTTTACCAGTGTATCAAGTAATTTAAGCGACTCGCTCACTGGAACCTTAGTGAATAGCGAAAATCCCTATTAAAAACGAACAATTTGAAAACAAAACCGTAATGAACTTGACTAACACTGATTTAACCACTGACATGATTTCTGTCCTTTCTAAAGGCCTTAACTTTGCCGTTACCCCACGCACAATTCCAGTGGATGAGATAATTGCTGAGGTAGAATCAGCAGTAAGACTCCTTCCACATAATGAGGCAGAGATGACTAGACACGAGGTTGCCAAAATTATTGAGAATAGTAAAGTACCTAAAGTAAATATTAGCTCGAACGAGGCAAAAGCCTTAAGAGAGCTTCGTCTAAACAAAGATATTCAAATCCTAGCAGCTGACAAGGGCCGCACTACAGTAGTGATGTCACGAGCCGATTATGATAATAAAATTAAAGATTTATTAGAGGAAAGTACCTACATTAAAATTAAACGAGATCCAACTAATACTTTGGAACGTAAGACTACTGCAATCATTGCAAATTCATTAATCCCAAAAAATGAGCAATTCCTAATGAAGCCAAGGGCTTCAAAACCACCTAGACTGTATGGGCTACCAAAGATCCATAAAGTCGGCATCCCTTTACGACCTATAGTCAGTACAATTGGCTCTGCCACCTATAAATTAGCAAAATATGTAACTAAACAAATTCAGCCTTACATCGGTAGGACATCATCATTCA
This sequence comes from Lethenteron reissneri, assembly GCF_015708825.2. Taxonomy (NCBI): domain Eukaryota; kingdom Metazoa; phylum Chordata; class Hyperoartia; order Petromyzontiformes; family Petromyzontidae; genus Lethenteron; species Lethenteron reissneri. Next base: position 15,164,452 of record NC_083807.1, on the reverse strand, counting down.
TAAGAAATTCAGAACATCTTGTGAATATGATCAAAGATATTAAACTTAACCCTAATGATATTTTGGTGAGTTTTGATGTGATTTCGCTATTCACTAAGGTTCCAGTGAGCGAGTCGCTTAAATTACTTGATACACTGGTAAAGAATACAGGTTTACCAAAAGATATTCCGAAACTCGCAGACCATTGTTTAAATAACACTTACTTCTTATGGAGAGGCGAATTCTTTAAACAAAGGGAGGGAGCAGCAATGGGCTCTCCTTTATCTCCTGCTATAGCAAATTTGTACATGGAAAACTTTGAAACCAGAGCACTTGCCTCGAGCACATTAAAACCATCCTTTTGGTTTAGATATGTGGATGACACTTTGGTTGTCTGGCCACTTGGTAAAGATACACTTAACGATTTTCTAAATCATCTCAATGCACAAAACCCGGCCATTCAATTCACCATGGAAATGGAGGTGAATAACTCACTCCTGTTCCTGGATATTTTACTTGGGCATGGCCCAAACGGTAAAATAACACACAGCGTTTACAGAAAGCCAACGCACACTGATGCCTATCTGAATGCAGATTCGCATCATCACCCAGCTCAGAAATCCTCTCTTATCAAGACGCTCATACATCGGGCTAAAACAGTGTCAGATGGTGAAAGTCTAGTGAGAGAGATTAAACATGTTAAAGAAGCACTAAGACAGAATGGCTACAATAATGCTCAAATTAACAGAGCACTAAAAGCCAAATCACGATCGCAAAGCAACACTGCTGAAAGCGATCAGATTATTAAAACAATAAAAATACCATTTATCTCAGGAGTAACTGATAAATTAGCCCGTGTTTTGCAAAAGCAAAACATTACAGTAAGATTTGGTACAGTACACAAAATTCAACAACTAGTAACGTGCACTAAAGACGAATTACCTAAATTATCAACAGAAGGTGTATATCGGATTAATTGTGTATGTGGCAGATGCTATATTGGACAGACAGGGCGTAACGTTAGTGTAAGACTAAAAGAACACCAGAGAAATATTAAACTATCACAAACACAACTGTCGGCAGTAGCAGAACATGCATGCCAACAGGGACACTCAATTGATTTTGACAACGTGGAAGTGTTGTGTAAAACTAGTTACTACTGGCAAAGACTAATTAGAGAATCGATTGAAATTGAGAGAAACAGAAATAACTTTAATCGCTCAGACAGCTACAGGCTTAGTGCGGCCTGGAAGCGTATTATTAAATAAGATACATTACAATTACTTATAAGGGAAACAACCACTAACTGATTACTAATGTAGCATAATCACAATAAAACACATTCCAAATGATTACTAATCTACAACTCGCATCGTAACAATAGCCTGATTACTAATCTAGTATATAATTACAATCACTCCCCCCTTGAATCTTTGCACCTGATGAGTTAATGAGTTAATGATGACGTCATCCTGCTGCTGCTCTATATAAGAACGGGAGACACAGGAGAGCCTCACCATTCTGGCGAATTGCCCGATGATGCTGGTTGTAATTACCAGCGAAACGTCGTACTCAAATTGTGAATGTTGTTGCTTCAACACACCGGTGGGCTAAAGCAGTGAACTATTTGTCTTTGTCAACGTGACACATTTTTTACTGATTGGCCGTGTCGGGTGGTGGAGGGTTACGACACATTTATAAATAAACGCGATCTAAACCCAAAAATCGTTGATTATGAATAACATTGGTCGCGAAAGCCTACGTGTTAAAGAAGACATTTAGTGTTGCAACGACATCATCTTATTTTATAAATAACGAACCCATTAATCCTGTATTGTATGTAAAGGGAAACAAATATCTAGGCATTGAATTTGACCCGAGGGGAAAACGATCTATAAGCTGTAACTTGCTCGCCTCAATGTTAAACAAACTGACCAGAGCACCGTTAAAGCCATAAAATAAAGTATATTTGATCAATACCAATTTAATACCTCGTATTATTCATCAACTGGTCCTTGGAAAAAGTTACTAAAGGTCTATTGATGTCACTTGATTCTGAAATTAGGAAGAGTAAAGCTTCTGCTCAGGTTGCCACACGATACGCCCGGCAGCTTATTTTATACACTAATATCCAACGGAGGAATGGGTATAAAAAATGTATGCGACTCAGTCGCACTATCTATAATGAACAGACACAACAAATTGATAACTTCTGATGATCCAGTAATAAGAACATTATCACAACAACCATAAACTATTGCGACTGTAAAACAGGCCCATATAATTGCATCGTCCAAATTTCCTTCAAAAACTTTAAATCAGGTTAAATGGTCAAATAAATATATCAAACAACAGATGGTCAAGGTTTCGATTTAAAGCTTTCGTGACTGCAGGGATTCATCTTCTTGGTTCTTTCGGTAAAGTCACGTAGAAGGGAAGTAATAAAATAATAAAAATAAAACATAATAAAATAAAATAATTCTCACGACGTTTCGGCTACAACGCAAGCAGCCGTCTTCAGGTGAAGAATGAGACACTGCCAAGCTAGGAGCTTATATATAAGCTGCGTTGGAGGTGGAAGAAGAGCGCCTTAACAAAAGAATGTGCATATGAAGAGGAATTTAGCATATTCATGGAAAATGCGTAGGAGGTGGGTGGGGGTTTTCAAAGTCATATTATGCCCATGCATTATGCAGGATCAACAGCACCAAGGGGGGGTGCAGGGATTAGCAGTAACAAAGGAAAGGAATGTTAATGATATGTAGCTGCAGTTACTCAACAACCACGTAGAAAACTAAAGTATAACTACGTAAAAACTAAAGTATAAATTGCATAGCACCATCAGTATACTTACTATACTCTACAATAAGCTGAGTTATTAACAGCAAGTAATACATTACAATTCTACGTCGTAAAAATTATATAATATGCTTCCATCTAAACTTTATTCTATTGCATCACACGAGCATATACCGTACTATATACTGCCAACATTAAATTATATACTGTATTGCTGTAAACCAACCTATACCTTATACATTTAATATAACACTATGTATTATTTTACCCACCCTAATGTGTGTCGAAATGGTTTATTACGTCCTTCCAATGATTGCTAAGCCAGAATCCATCTTCTCGGTTAAAATTGTCTCTGTGTTTGTATATGTGGATCGCCTCATGAACGAATCTCTCATGATAGCCAGATGGCTTGCAGAGAACCTCTGTCTTGGAGAAGTCAATATCATGTGAGCCCACTGAGTTGTAACAGTGATCTGCCACGGCTGAGGTGTTTGTCCTACCGTGTTTCAGGTCAGCTTTATGTTCACGGATGCGGTCCGAGACATGTCGTTTGGTTTCCCCAATGTAACTGCTACCACAGAGGCAACTTAGTTTGTAGACGCCAGGGTACTGTATGTCTGGAACCACATCTTTTACAGACGGTACCAGATCACGGATTTTATGTACTGTGTTGAATCGGACCTGGATCTTGTGTTTAATCAGGATTTTGGAGATCTTTTTTTTTTGTCTGAAATCCTACGGCCTTTCACTGGAAAAACCACCTCTGCGGTACTAAACTCTACTGACCTGGTATCGACAATCAAGGGGATTGCCCTGTCCCCAGACGACCTGCTTGCCAGTTTTGATGTGGTTTCCTTATTCACCAAGGTTCCTGTACCTGACACCATCGCAATCATTGAAGACTTGGTTCATCAAGGACTGGATGCTGGGGTACCCCCCCTGGTGAGACACTGCTTAACCAATACATACTTCACCTGGAATGGAACTTTCTACAAGCAAACTGAGGGCACCCCAATGGGCTCCCCCCTATCTCCGGTTGTAGCCAACATCTTCATGGAGAAATTTGAGACTGACGCCATCCAGACTGCCACTCTACGCCCGACCTTATGGAAGAGGTACGTAGACGACACCTTTGTCATCTGGCCACATGGCCGGCCTGCTCTAGACCAATTTCTCGACCACATCAATTCCATACACCCAGCCATCAGATTCACCATGGAAGTCGAAAAAGATGGCAAGCTACCCTTTTTGGATGTCCTAATCAAAAGGAGACCTGATGGTTCAATGAGCCACTCTGTCTACAGGAAAGCCACCCATACGGATTCTTACCTAAAACCGGATTCCCACCACCATCCATCCCAAAAGAATTCCCTCATCAAGACTCTATATCATAGAGCCCAATGCATCTCCGACCATGAACACATTGCCAGTGAACTCAAACACGTACGCCAAGCTCTTAAGGCTAATGGTTACTCCGACTACACAATCCGCAAAGCCATCACTCCAACCATCAAGAAGGATCCTGTTGAGGAGCCTTTCAAGACCATCACCTTACCCTACATTGCTGGGGTCACAAAAAAGATCTCCAAAATCCTGATTAAACACAAGATCCAGGTCCGATTCAACACAGTACATAAAATCCGTGATCTAGTACCGTCTGTAAAAGATGTGGTTCCAGACATACAGTACCCTGGCGTCTACAAACTAAGTTGCCTCTGTGGTAGCAGTTACATTGGGGAAACCAAACGACATGTCTCGGACCGCATCCGTGAACATAAAGCTGACCTGAAACACGGTAGGACAAACACCTCAGCCGTGGCAGATCACTGTTACAACTCAGTGGGCTCACATGATATTGACTTCTCCAAGACAGAGGTTCTCTGCAAGCCATCTGGCTATCATGAGAGATTCGTTCATGAGGCGATCCACATATACAAACACAGAGACAATTTTAACCGAGAAGATGGATTCTGGCTTAGCAATCATTGGAAGGACGTAATAAACCATTTCGACACACATTAGGGTGGGTAGAATAATACATAGTGTTATATTAAATGTATAAGGTATAGGTTGGTTTACAGCAATACAGTATATAATTTAATGTTGGCAGTATATAGTACGGTATATGCTCGTGTGATGCAATAGAATAAAGTTTAGATGGAAGCATATTATATAATTTTTACGACGTAGAATTGTAATGTATTACTTGCTGTTAGTAACTCAGCTTATTGTAGAGTATAGTAAGTATACTGATGGTGCTATGCAATTTATACTTTAGTTTTTTATGTAGTTTATACTTTAGTTTTCTACGTGGTTGTTGAGTAACTGCAGCTACATATCATTAACATTCCTTTCCTTTGTTACTGCTAATCCCTGCACCCCCCCCCCCCCCTTGGTGCTGTTGATCCTGCATAATGCATGGGCATAATATGACTTTGAAACCCCCCCGCCCACCTCCTACGCATTTTCCATGAATATGCTAAATTCCTCTTCATATGCACATTCTTTTGTTAAGGCGCTCTTCTTCCACCTCCAACGCAGCTTATATATAAGCTCCTAGCTTGGCAGTGTCTCATTCTTCACCTGAAGACGGCTGCTTGCGTTGTAGCCGAAACGTCGTGAGAATTATTTTATTTTATTATGTTTTATTTTTATTATTTTATTACTTCTCTTCTACGTGACTTTACCGAAAGAACCAAGAAGATGGTCAAGGGTTGGTATATTGCCAATCTCAGACAGAAAACAACTCGTGGATAACAGGTAATCGTATAATTACATAGACAAGGTTAAACTAAGGATATGCACTTCCGACTAAATCGAGATGCAATCGAGGGACGTTGGAGACCAAGCAATGTAGATTTAAATGACGTAGTATTAACAACCAAATTTCAGAGGAAACGTTGGCACATATCCTGCACAAGTTGTGATCGCAGTCATTGTGCAAGAATTGCAATGCATGATTCTCCAGCGCAGTTTCTTGCAACAGCCGCACAAACACTAAACTGCGAAGTTATCAAAGAACCCACATTACCGAGCGATACCAATAAGGCAAAACCGGACTTAATTTTAGTAAGAGACTCTCATGTCTTGAAAGTAGATGTGACAGTTTCATTGAAATCTCGATCATTGGCATATGCATACGAATTTAAAGTGAAAAAATACGCTACTGACAAAAAAATGTAAGCATATTTAAAAGCTATATATCCTGGCAAAGAAATTACAACGGAGGGATTAATCATATCTGCACGTGGGGGCTGGTGTGCTTTAAATAATATAGTAACAAAAAAGGTGGGATTGTCAAGTGCATGGGTAAAGTTAGCGCTGATCAAGGTCATGGAGGGTTCTGTAAAGATATGTTGACTTTTTGGAGTGCACGTGCAAATCTGCTGCATTAGCCTGTGGAAGTTTCATGGCATTCCTATGCTATTTGGCATATCGTTAGATTGGTCTTGATTGGCTTCTGCTGGAGAGGCACAGAGAGAAGAACAAAGCTGTGCACGTGTCGTTCTTCGACCTTGAAAAGGCATTTGACAGGGTCCCCCACGACCTCATCTGGCACTCGCTTCGATCCCATGGAGTCCCTGAAACCTACGTGCATTAGGTGCAACTCCTATACAAGAATGTCACCAGTGCAGTCAGGTGTGCAGTGGGCATATCACCGCCATTTCCCATCAGCGTTGGAGTGCACCAAGGATCGGCCCTGTCACCACTCCTGTTTATCCTGTGCATGGACACGATCACTGCCGACCTGCACATGCCCCTGCCATGATCAATTCTCTACGCGGATGACGTCCTCCTCTCAGATGAAGAGAGAGGAGAAGTGGAAAGACAAACGCGCCTGTGGAAGGAACGTTTGGACGAAACGGGATGAGGTTCAACATCAAAAAGACGGAGTATATAGAGTGTGGCCCCCAAACCGACGGCACCATCAGCATTGACGGAGAAGATCTGAAGAAAGTGACGGACTTTAAGTACCTGGGCTCCACCATCAGCTCAGATGGTAGCATCACGACTGATGTGAGGTCACGAGTCAATGCGGCATGGATGAAGTGTGGAGGCAAGTCACCGGAGTCCTCTGTGATCGGAAAATGCCAGATAGGCTGAAGGGAAAAATTTACAAGACCATCGTCCGACCGGTGGCACTCTATGGATCCGAGTGCTGGCCAGCCACAACTGTACACGAACAAGCTCTCCACACCATGGAGATGAGGATGCTCAGATGGAGCCTCGGACTCACTCGATGGGATCGTGTCATGAACGAAGACGTTCGGAAGCGACTTGGTGTGGCCCCCATTGCGGACAAGATGCGTGAGGCAAGGCTTCGGTGGTACGGCCATGTGATGCGAAGTGAAAAGTCATCAGTGGCCAAGACTGCCATGCATATTGAGCCAGAGGGCCGCCGTCCATGCGGACATCCGAAGAAGCGATGGATGGATCGAATAAAGGAAGACATAAAGACGATCAACGCATCCCCTGAAGATACCCTGGACCGAGCCAAATGGAGAAGACAATGCCGAAAAGCGGACCCTGCGCCACAGCGGGAACAATGCTAGGAAGAAGGTCTTGATTGGTCTTGAAAATTCGTAAAAAATGTACACGTCATACATGTCCTTCGTTTCCCTCGAGATACAAGTTAAGGGGAAAAGCAGCCTTTAGTGCCTTAACGTTGCTAAAATCGCCCCTCTCGAAAACGGACGCAAGTAACCCACGCCAGGCGCTGTCAGTAACTGCCTCTGCTTAAAAATGCCCATTCGTCTTGT